>NW_006160218.1:3188580-3201284 GCF_000334495.1 Tupaia belangeri chinensis
TTCCCTGCCAGTCCTGCTGAGAACACTCAGTGGTACCTCCATTCTGGGTAAAATATGATTATTTTTAGAGAAACCAATGATCCTGTTTTTCTTTTCTCATTGCAGCAGAGATATTTCACACTTCTTTTAACTAGTCCAAATCCAGAATAGTTACATCTGAGTCTGTCACCAGAAATCCATTTATTCAAGAAACGCTGTACTCTTTCATATGTGAATACATCAGCTCTGTATTTGAGGACTGCTTGAGGCTCTGCAATGCTTTTTTAGACAAGATTTATAAAATTTCAGTCCATTCTATTCTTCCTCTATTTGGGGTGCTCTGTGTTTTGGTCTTACTAATCACAGTTAGTTTTTATGAAGATGAACCTCAACAAAGTTGGAAAATTTTTGTTACACAGTAAACTCTGGACACAATCTGAGAAATATCAAGTATTTCTTTAAATAGAAAAGATTATAGAATTAACATTATAATCACACATTGTAAAATGAAAGATTTTATTTAAAGGAAGGAGCAAAGTTCTCTGGAAGACCTGTGACTGAGATGCTATAAGGTACAAAGTGAATTAAATGTCTTTCTTTTTACCCATCAAGCTTCCACGTAAATATTCCGGGAAATAAAACAGTACAGATCTCTTAGCACATGTATTTCCACAGAAGTATTTCAAAACTAAAATTGGAGACACAGATGAGAAAATCAGTCCATGGACCTGAACAGAAATACCAAATTAAACGCATTTGTTTCTAACAAATAAACGCTAACTAACCAAGTCGGAAATCCAGCGTGGGAGTCCCTCGGGCCATTTATGGGTTACTGATGATCTTCTGCTCAGTTCTTATTTCCATTATTACACACTCAAAGGCCTAAATTATAAATAAAAATAAAATCCGGCCTGATTCACTTGAAGCATTCTATTTAAGTTCAGAAGGTATATAATTAGAATACTAGTATTCTAGCACCTCAAGATATTTTTACCGTTGTTTGGAAACTGCTACATCATCACACAAGATGTCTCACTGGCACAGATGGGAATGCTGCTGCACGTGTCCCGGAGCCCTTGGTCCTGCTTCTGTATCGGCCCCATCCCTTCACTTCCCGGCCATCAGTCCCTCTGGACCTCCCCACCCCACTCAGTGCCCTGCAGCCATCGGCTGCCCAGGGGCTTCCCAAGTGTTCCTGCAATGGTGGACCACCTCTGCTTTAAGGTGTGCGGGGAGTCTTGTTTCCCGCCACCATCCAAGTCCTACAACCCTCCAACTGGAATTCCAGTTTCCAACCTGTGCCCCCTGCTTCCTTGCAATGCTGTCCAACACCCACTGATACTCCTGGTCAGGGCCACCACTCTTCCCACCCATTTTTAAAAACTATTTAATTTTATTTATCATTATTATCATTTTTAAAAATTGCTACAGGGAATGCATGCCCACCAGAGAGAGAGAGGGAAAGTGAGAAAGCAAGCTGCCAGTTCCAGGACTCGAACTGCAGTTAGTCATGTGGGAGTCCAGCACCTTAACGACCATGCCGCATGTCGGGTCCATTCCCACCCATTTTTATCCTAGATGCTCCATAGTAGGGGTGAGAGAACTTGCTCTCTAGGA
The DNA here is from genome assembly GCF_000334495.1 of Tupaia belangeri chinensis. NCBI lineage: Eukaryota > Metazoa > Chordata > Mammalia > Scandentia > Tupaiidae > Tupaia > Tupaia belangeri. Next base: position 3,190,177 of record NW_006160218.1, read on the forward strand.
GTCGGCTGGCCAAGATGGTGGGCTGTGCAGCAGTAGTTTCCATTCCTGCCACGCAGCTCTGTCACTGAAGCATAAAAGCAGCCATAGGCAACACGAAAATGAATAAACGCAGCCATGTTACACTAAACCTTCATTCTTGGAAATTAAATTTCATTTTCAAACAATTTTCAACTGTCATGAAATCATCCCCTGATGTGTTTTAGCCACTTAGTATAGAGAAAATCCTTAGTTAATGGACAAATTCTTAATTAACAGGAAGGAGCTGGACTTGGCCTTGGGCAGTCGTTCGCTGACCTCTGCTCTCCAACAGAACTGTAACGTCTCTGCTCAAAATCTACAGGAGCTCCCCACCACTCTGAACAAATGCTCAGGTAGTCACTGCAGCATAAAAGGCCTGGTATGATCTGCTCTCTTTCGCCCCTCAACCTTCATCTCCAACTATCCATTTGAGTTTTTGGTTGCTCCAGCTAACTGGCTCCCTTTTTGTTTGATGAACACACCAAACAGAAGACTGCCTTGAGACCTTTGCATTGGCTGGCCTCCCTGCCTCCAATCTGCTTCTCCATATGCTCCTGTGCCTCTCTTGCTTGCTTCTAGATTTTGATCAAGTATCATTCTCTGAGTCCATCTTATACATGCTATTTAAATTGTAACCACCCCATCATAGACTGAATTATGTTTCCCCAAAACTCAAATGCTTAAATCCTGATGTCCACTCCCTTAGTAACTGTGTTTGAAGGAAGGTCTTTAAAGAAGTGATTCACTTAAAATGGGCCTTTAGGGTGAACCTTGCTCCAATATGACCAATGACCTTATAAGAGGGGAAATTTGTACACACAGGAACACATCAGAGGTATGTAAACACCGAGCAAAGGTCATGTGAAGACACAGCAAAACCGAGGAGAGAGAGAGAGACCAAGCCTGCTCACACTGACTTGGGACTTCCAGCCTCCAGAACTGTAAGGAAGTAGATTCCTCTTAAGTCACCTACTCTGTGGTATTTTGCCACGGTAACCCTAGGGAACTAACGCACATCCTAAACTCCATGACCTGCCTAAACCTACTCAGTCTGTTGCATTTTTACCTAGAGTAATCATCTAACATCTAAACTCACTAAACATCATTTAACTTACTCACTCAGTGTGTTTATTATCTGTTTCCCCACTACAGGAGGGCAGTGATCTTTTGTTTCCTGATTTATCCCAAGTTCCCAGAATACTGACAAGTGAAGGCACAAGACAATTATCGCTGGGTGACTGCAGCATGCTGATCTCTGTATGTCCCTGCCTCCATTCCACTGCTCTTCCTGGGAGTCCCAATAGCCACTCAGCATCTCCAAAACTGTGCCAGTAAAGCCTCGCTCAAACATTACTACCACTAACAATGTCTCTCTTGCCACCAACACTAAGCGGTCTCCTTTGAATTCTACTAATACACTGTCTGTACAAGCCTCACGGCACTTAGCACAATCAAGCCTATGTTAAGGTGTTTGTATGTTTTAACTCCTCTACTGGATGTTCAGCCCCTTTTATGGCACAGCTGTTGACTTGTGAATCTCAAATCCCTCACCATTCCTGTGAATATGCTCTACAGACTAGAGCTAAAATAAACATTTGCTGAACTCATGAAGATGATGATTATAGAAATACCGGTTCCTGAACAACTGCATTGTGTCAGGCTGTATCTAAGTCTTCATGTTAATTGCACTACCAGTAAAACCTTGTGAATTTGACGCCTTCATTATCGCCACTTCAGTGATGGGGTCACTGTGTCCCAGAGAAGTTAACCAACTTGCCTGTGTCATACAGCTAATGGGTGAGGCTAGATCTCGGCCATAAGTCCATCATTCTACTGACGTTAGGACCTGTAGAATACGCTCTTGCAGATAAAAAAGAAAAAGAAGATGCTTACTTTAAAATGAAGCTATCGGAACTAACAGTTGGTGTAACGGCTATATCGCTGGACTCCCATGTAGTCGACCACAGTTCAAGTCCTGGACCCAGTGGCCCGAACTCACCCCAGGCATGTGTGTTTGTGCCCAAGATCTCGAGAGGAGAATGGAGGAGAAGGGATTGTGGTGTGGCCATTCCCCCCGGGTGGGGGTACTTCTCACTTTCTGTCTGTCTCTTTCTGGAGAGTGCATGTGCCCTATAGCAAAAACCTCTCCAAACAATAATAATAATAATAATAATAATAATAATCTATCATTGGGACCAACAGATGACATAATGGTTACATTGCTGGACTCCCACATAGCGGACAATGGTTTGGGTCTGGGACCCAGTAGCTTCAAAATCATGCCAGGCACATGTGCGTACATGCCCAAGATCCTGGGAAGGATGGAGGAGAAAAGATTGCGGCATGGCTATCCTCCTGCGGGATCATTTCTCACTTTCCTTTCCACTATCTGTCTCTGTAGCTCTCTCTCTTTCTCTCTGCATGCACCCTAAGACAAAAGCCTTTTTTAAAAAATAAAATAAAGTTATCATTATAATGTTAATGGAACAAAATAAAGCATTGTGCGCCTAAGTTCTTACCTATTTTACAGGTTTGAAAATACAAGTTACCTGGCATTTTTAGAAAAACTTTTTGCTAAGAGAGTGTTTATTAAAGCCTAATTAAGTACAACCCTTTAAGTATATCAATTTTAAACTTTATCTTTTGTGAAAGATGCTTTGAGCCAGATGCTTTATTTATTTTCTAAACATTTTTTAAAGATTTAATTTAATTTTTTATTATATGTATTTTTTTAATTTGCTAAAGGACATGAGCAACCATGAGAGAGAAAGTGAGAAAGCAGGCCACCAGGGCTGGGATTCAAACCACAGTTGGCCATGTGGAAGTCTGGCACCTTAACAACCATGCCACCTGCTGGACCCATTTTCTGAACATTTAAAATTGACATAAAATGAACACACTTTGACCTTTTCTGAAGACTTCAAAACAACTGGATAATATCAGTTATACTACTTTGCATTAATGTATCAGTCTCCAAAACAGGATTTAGGACTACTTCAATGAATACTAATCTTAGGTAATGTCCTTAAAAATGTTGGCTTCAGAAAGTATTTGGTGGCCACTTGAACTGAGATCACTTAATTATTTTGATGAGAAAACCACCGTTCTCATAGGAAGAATATCAACCTGCCCAGGTCACTGGCTAAAATGTGATGGTGCTAAGATTGAAGTTTAGGTTTTCTTTTTTTTTTTTTTGGAGAGGTTTTCGCTACAGGGCGCGTGCACTCGCCAGACAGACAGAGAGAGACATAGAGACAGAAAGCGAGAAATCACCCCCCAGGAAGGATGGTCACGCCGCAATCCCTTCTCCTCCATTCTCCTCTCGGGATCCTGGGCACGCACGCACACGCGCCCGGCGTGAGTTGTAAGCCACCGGGTCCGGGACGCGAACCGCGGTCGTCTATGTGGGAGTCCAGCAACATAGCCATTACGCTAACTGCTGGTTCCCTAAGTTTAGGTTTTCTTGACCATTAAATCAGGTGTTTCTATCGGACCAAGCCGCCGCCTCAGGCACGTGTCACAATGTACTTTTGTGAGACCCTCATGCTATGGCTTGGAAGAGTAATGAGGAACAACTGGATTAACATGCTGTCAGGGGCTTATTAAAATCATTTGGGTAACTCTTCTGAAAATAAAGTCATACCAAGGGATTTTAAGACCCACTGAGATTTGCCATGTCTATGACTCGATGATACATTCCAATACAATGATTTATGTAAGAACCCCAGTAACGCTGCCTTCATTGTCGCCACCATGTTGAGCACAGGTATCACTCTGAGTTCGAACCTGCTTCTTAACCTTCGGGGTTCAGGGACTATGCTTTACTTGGAGACAAACCGGGAGGGCAGCACCGGGAGGCACATTTGCATGGGCTTGGGCCAGTGCCCAGTGGCTGGGGCGCCGGCACCTTAGGGTCCTTTAGTAGACATGGCATAAAACTGATCTTTAAGGTTCTGAAAGCTTTTTATAGAACTGGCTTCATAGCTTTGTGAAGCCTTTTGACTTTCGTTTGGCTCAGAAATTGTAAGATGGTGAGGAAACTCTTCCATGTCTCCTCCATAATTAAATAAGCTCTCTGTATCCTAGCATATTGCAGAGAAGGAACATGCTTGATTTGGGAAGCTCTAAGCCCTGTATCCTAACCTGAGGACCTCACAAAATGGGCATCTTTCCATTGGAGCAGTGCTAACACTGACCAGGGAAACCTACAACTTTCTCAAGGAGAAAGAACTGTAATATTAAACACATTAACTCAAAGTCTAATCATGCTTTTGTTGTTGTTGTTGTTTGGTAAAATCTCTAAAATTAAAGGGTATTTTTAGTGGTATCATTTTGTCTCCAGCAATTTTACCACAGTTTAAGAAAAAAAAACCCTGTAGTTTCATAGTTTAGTTCATTTTTATTATGCAAATAAATATGCAACTATATTCTTTATTATTTTAAAACTATTAAAATTTAATCATTATATATCAAAGAAAATGAGAAAATACAAATCCATAGATATTTATATATGAACCACACATAAGATGCATAACTTTTGAAGCAAAGATCAGGTACACAGCACCTATTCCATTTTAAAATATGTGGGGCCAGCAGGTGGCATGGTGGTTAAGGGCACTGGACTCCCACATGGCTGACCACAGTTCAAGTCCCAGACCTAGTGACTTGCTTTCTCATTTTCTCCCTCTCTCTCTCTTTCTCTTTCTGGTGAAATTAAAATAAATAATAAATAAAGATAAATAAAATAATTCTTTAAAAAGTGTGTCGCTATACCTCCTCTGCACACAACTAGAAAGAGTCAGCCTTCAAGGGCTCTGGCTTCTCTGTAACAGTCTCTCTCTTTTTTTTTTTTTTGGAGAGGTTTTTGCTATAGGGCGCATGCACTCGCCAGAAAGACAGAGAGAGACAGAGAGACAGAAAGCGAGAAATCACCCCCCAGGGGGGATGGCCATGCCACAATCCCTTCTCCTCCATTCTCCTCTCGGGATCTTGGGCATGCACGCACACGCGCCCGGCATGAGTTTAAGCTACCGGGTCCAGGACTTGAACCGCAGTCGACTACATGGGAGTCCAGCAACATAGCCATTATGCTAACTGCTGGTCCCCTCTGTAACAGTCTCTATAACTAGAAGAGACACTAGGCAGGAATAAGACAGAACCATGGCAGACATTACAATGAGGAGCTGAAACGACCAAGATGGGAAGAAGTGACAGGCAAAAGTCACAGTCTTACCAGACTTGAGGAAGACAAAGGAAACAAGAGTCAGGAGAAGGGGTAGCTTCGCCCCTTAAAAAGAACTGGTGTATGACTTAATCACGCATCCAATGGTGGTTGATCAAACACGTTCTAAGCAGAAGGCAGGGTCAAGGTTCTTGATAAAATTATAACAAAAGAAACATGAGCCTTAACACTGTATATTCCAGTGTTACAGATACTTGGGAATATCTAAATTATTTGAGATAGTTGTTCCTTCTGTGGAGGAGGTGGCCATATATTCTAATCTGCCGGAGACAATTTGGGATTAAATTATTTGAGATAGTTGTTCCTTCTGTGGAGAAGGTGACCATATATCCTAATCTGCCAGAGAAAATTTGGGATTATGTCTGCTTTCATGTATACTGATTACATTCTGTACTCTCGAAAATGTCCCTATTTTGTTTAAAAAAAAAAAAAAAAACTTTCAAAAAGTTATATAAAATAAAGTTACTATAGGAGAATAAGTTTTGTTTATCATTATTATTATCATTATTATTTATACATTCAATCATACATACATCATTTAGCTTGTGAAGAACTTACCCAATGAAATACAGGAGATTGTTTTGGATTGGAGGGTCAGGAACTGGCTCACTGGATGGTTCTAGACTGAGAAAGTCACCACCCAGGTCTTCAGAGCAAGTGTGAGTTTGAGAAGAAAGAACAACGCCGCGAAACAAAGACACAGGTTCTGACGGATCTAGTTTGGGTCTTGGCCCCAACACACCCTAGGTTGAGTGCCTCTGGCTAGGCTCCCTGTGGGGTAGTCAATGACGTGGCTTACGTCAGACGATGTGACTCACGAAGGAGTATATTAAATGATGGACACAAAGCTGCTGTCACCCCATAGCACAAGGAATGGATCTCCATTCCTGAGCACGTATGCAATAAGCACTGCATAAGGGAAGAGCTGGAGAATTAAATATTATTTCCATCTTTTGGAAAATTCTGATCTACTTGCGATATGCCTTGAACACCTAAATCTGTTCAATAATACACGGCCGGTGAGTAAGTACAGGCTGAACAATAGAGCAGAGATGACTTGTACTGTGGCTGCTCAGAAGAGAATTAAATCGATGCACCTTAGCGAGTGGAGCAGGGCTCCAAGGCGGAAGAAAAACGAGATCTGGACAGATGTCTCACTGACGAACTGCTACGTTCACAGCCTGACCTCTCAGAAAGCCATAAGGTATTTCTCTAAGCAGGGGCTAGGGCCCTCTGGTGAGCTTGGATGGTAGTTACTACAGCAGTCTGGTGGTGTGAACACTCTTGCTTTTTAGCAAAACATCCTTTTCCTATTAATAACCCCATAGATCTCTGTCTCCCCAGCGGACTGTTCTCCTTCCTTGCTTGGCAGAAGCACATATTTCAGAAACATGTTGCCTCACATTGGTTGCTCATTTTCTTGGCCTCTCCTCGAAGGGAGCTAGCCCCTCTCTGCTTTCGGAAACCTTAGCATCTGCTGGTTGGTGGAGTTAACTGCCTCACATTTCTCCGCTCTACTGGCAGGGAAATCGGGGCAGTTGGGAATCATGAGGAAACAGATGACCAAACCACAACACTTAGCTCTTAACAAGCAGTTAGAATGCTGGTCAAATGATTTTAAAAAAAATGGCACTTACATTTATTTCCAACTAATAAAACAAAAGGCGAATGAGTTTAAAGATTACAGTTATTGATATAGATTGTTCTCTCCTTATTGACAGTTAGTAGAAAGAATCATGATGGTTGGTATCCAACCGCTCTGGTGACAATTAGTTTGAACAAGCCCAACAGAACATGCTGCAGATTCTCATCAGAACCAGTTTCTGGACGTACCCTTTGTTAAATGCCTTCCAGCAACAGAACTATCGGGTCGTCAGGAAAGTCAGGACATTTTTTTTCTGGTTTTCTAGGTCAGAACTATCGGGTCGTCAGGAAAGTCAGGACCTATTTTTTTCTGGCTTTCTAGGCGAAAGTGTGTCCTGAGTTTCCCAATGACCCAATATATGGAGGAATATCCTCACTTACAGATAGGGTCCCCCAGCTGCAAGCAGCGAGGTGACCACGACATTAAGGACAAAGCTGGCATTTCAGCACGAGGCTGTAAACCCTGCCTCTTTGTATGCTTTGCCCTCCAGAGCGTGGCTGAGGGCTCAGAAGACAGCAGCTCTCCTGGGACTGATTCTCAGAGTATGCTCTTTTTTTTTTCTTATTTTAATGTAAGGTATTTATTTATATTATGGTCATTAAGATTCTGATGAAGGACATTAGAGGAAGCAAAACAGAGCCAGACAGTGAGGCAGAATGAGACATAGGAAGGGTGTCGAAAGACGGCACACTTTTTATGAGGTTATTGTTCTTGCCAAAACCTGGCATGGCCCTCCTCTCTGCTCCACTGGCCACCCATTGAGCTCTGCTCTCTGACTCATTCTCCCTGAAGTTCAAAAATAAAGATTAGCTGGCGACCGTCAGCCCTGACTCTACGTGGATCTGTGGCAGTCCTATCTGCCCTCCTTGAAAAACATGAGGTGAACATTAGTCCCGATCAAGAACATCCGAGACATCCCGACGTTACTGCAGTGTCTCCATCAGGCAGGAGAAACGCACAGGTTAGGCAGGGCACCATACCCTCACAGGCTTGATCAAAACTGGCTTGCTCGAGAAGCTCTTTGGCATATGCTGCAAAAAGTCTCAGTCACTACTGACTTCTGCCATGGCCACTTGGGGAGTCCTTTCTTACACAATTAAGGGCAGCTTTTCAGATCATAGCCTCCATCCCATGAATGGAACTTGATGCTGGAAAAATGTTTTAGAGAGAAAATAGACTCTTTGGGACCAGCAGTTAGCGTAATGGCTATGTCGCTGGACTCCCATGTAGTTGACTGCGGTTTGAGTCCCAGACCCGGTGGCTTAAACTCACACCGGGCGCATGTGCGTGTGTGCCCAAGATCCCGAGAGGAGAATGGAGAAGAAGGGATTGTGGCATGGCCATCCCCCCTGAGGGGTGATTTCTCACTTTCTGTCTCTCTGTCTTGCTCTGTCTTTCTGGCAATCCCACGTGCCCTATAGCAAAAACCTCTATAAAGAAAAAGGAAGGAAGGGAGGGAGGGAGGGAAAATAGACTCTTTGAGCAAGTCTACCAACATGCTAAGCAAACACAAACCATAACCAGCTCTGTGAGCTATAATATTGTCTTCCTCCATCACAAACCTCACGTTATTTTCAGGTGTCATTTCCCTTAGCTCATTAGAATGACATCCTCTCGGAAAACCGAGAGGGTTGGTGTGATGGTACACATTTATACTACTTCTAAAATTTAAGAGACATACAGAGTCATTCTGAAAAGCAGCTGTGGAGTCAAAGTAGAAAACAATGACAGAAAGAAAGAGATGGTGGAGTGACAGACCCTCCTGAGTCACCCAGGGATACCATTCTCCTGTTCACGTCACCTTCAGTATCTTTTGAGGGAAAGCAACATGAACACCGTTAGTCATTTTAAACAGAGAATGACTAGCCATGGTTAGTACCAGCGGTGGGTAAATATAAAATAATCAATACTGCCATGAACATGTTTCTCCTGTTTAACATAGTTTTCCTTCTGGCTTCCAGGAAGAGGTCAGCCCATAGAAGCACTAGCAGAAAATGTGGAAGTCAGGGGAAAAGAGACCACTATTTCCCCCAGCCTCCGTTCTACCAGGTGTCTGCAGGTTGGCGGAGTCCGTCCACAGAAGGCCAACCCTCCCGTCTGGCAGCTTTCTGCACCTGCTTTTCCTCTCTGGGCTCTGGAAATGGTTCCTGGTCCTCACTCGTCAGGAGTCTGCTGTTTCCAGCCTCAGAGCATGCTCGGCCCCGGTGGGTCTCCTTACATCTTGCTCATACAGAGTCCCTTTACAAACTTTCTCCCGATGGTGAGAGCTCTCTCCCACCAGAAACCTAACTGCTACGTATCACAACATATGAGCTCTCTCCCACCAGAAACCTAACTGCTACATTTCACAACGTCCCACAACCTGGAAAGTGTCCTGCACCGTGGCACTTGAACGTGTTTTCAAGTACAAACACGATGTACTGTGCGCTGCTGAAACTTTCATGACTTCAGCCAAGAGGGGCCATTCAGCTCTTCCTATGACCATGAACACTTCCTTTGACACAGCAGTGAAACATACGGATTGATTCAGTTAACCAGTGAATGAATCTTCAGAGTTTACCGTGTCTAAGCCTATGAGATCAGGCCAGACACTACCTCGAAGTCCACAGTGATGGAAACTATCTTCTTCTCTATGGCAGAGTGTGCAAGTCTTGGAGTTTACCCGATAAATGATGTGGGAAACCACATGGAAGACAGCACAGAATGCATTAGCTCCGCCTGGTTCCTTCTTTATTTAGAGGGGTGACCAACAACCTACACAAGTGCATGCTTTATCCATGACATTAGGGATCCTCCAATGGGATTTGGCAGTAGAGGCATAATTTGAGGACATTAAGCAAAATCCTGGAGCACCAACCTCTCTCTTCACTCTTTTTTTTTTTTTTTTTTTTTTTTTTCTCAGAGACAACTTTGTATGCCACCAACCTCTCTCTTCACTCTTTTTTTTTTTCTCAGAGAGAAATTTGTATGCACAGGTGGCATGGTAGTTAAGGCAGCTGGACTCCCACATCGTCGACTGTGGTTCAACTCCTGGACTCGGCAGCTTATAATTCACACTGGGCATGTGTAAGTGCATGCCCAAAATCACGAGAGGAGAATGGAGGAGAAGGGATTGCAGCGTGGCCATTTCCCCCCCCTGGGGGGGGTTGGGGGGGGTGATTTCTCACTTTCTATCTCTCTGGTGAGCACATGCACTTTATAGTAAAAGTCTATCAAAGTCTAAAAAAATATATATATACGCACAAAGTTTCTGGAAAATGATGTGACTTATTTTAGCTGGACGAACTTTTACCATTGAATGTGCACCCTCTAACATACAGATTATTTCTTTAACACTACCAGTTAAGTTATGCATTCATAAGCAATCCTCAGCTTTGCCAAAATTTACACAGAAAACTCTCAGAGAAAATACTTTCCTGTAATCTGTGATAACATTAATAAGACACATCAACAAAAAGTTTGGAGCCATGAAAATTTCTTAGGACCTTGAAATTTGTACATTTGTATACATGCATGGGCCATTGTGTGTCAAATGAAAAGCAACTGTTAAAATAAAAATTATATTTTTTTCAGAGTTAACCTGCTTTCAAATGTGAAACAAAACCACTATTTCCATTAATCCAAAAACTAAGAATAAAGAGCTCACCTTTTTTTGAAGTCATCCAAGACTTTCATTCACATTGTTTTAAATTTTTCACATCTACAAAGACATATGCTGATTGTTCAGGATACAATTAGCAACTGCTTGCATTTCCAATCTTGAAGCAAATTTTTTAAGCTAATTTGATTCTGCTTCCGATTCTCCATTAATTACTAGCTAAGGGACTCGAAAGCACCCTAATGAATTTTACATTCGATTCTGCAATGTGAGCAGTGTATGTTATCATAGCATCTAGTAAATGCATAAATTGGCTTGTCCAAGAATCATTTTGAACAGCTGTAAAGACTCCACCTGGATTTCCCACTTTGTGTCAGAGACTGAGGGGATTTTGTTTCTTTTCTTAGTAAGAAACACGTGTCTATAATCACATTGCTCAGGTCATCCATCTATTTTACTATTCTCTGAAAACTCTTCAATCCTAATTCTCAAAGTTCAAAGACGCTAGGCTTATTGTTCTCTTCTCTCGTGGCTCAAAATAAGAAAGCAGTTCTGCTTACACAGACAATCTAGCTATGCCTGGAGTAAGACTTAGAATATTCCTG
>NW_006160218.1:3201413-3239963 GCF_000334495.1 Tupaia belangeri chinensis
TGCTGCACCATTTCTCCATAAATGTCTTACTCTTAATTGCCATCCACTCGTTATACAACCAAGGTACCCTGGATTGAACATTTACAGTTCACAGCTGCATAACCATTTACTATTTTCATAAACTTCTTCAAAATCAAAAGATCAAGAAAACTATGCTACGAACAGAATGAAGGAAAAGTGCAGAACAGGACACCTATATCCAGGAAGGAAGAGGAATTTAACACTGCCTCCCCAGAGGAGAAAATGCAACCACGAAAACCTCACAGAAAGCTTTTATAAAACATTTTTTCTAATTTCACAGCAAGGTAATAGGTCTCAACAGAGCAGTGTCGAATGAGAGGTGGTTTCACACATGGCACCCCATCTTTACGTAAACGTTTAAAGCAAATACATAGATAATGCCAAGGTCATAGTGATGGGACCAAGTCTTTGTGATATAAATATGAAGAGGAAGGAGGAGACCCAGCAGAGCTTCGGGTGGGAAAAGTTACATGCAGGCTCACGACCAGCGTTCTTTTACCACCACCAACTATGGTCTGCACTGCTTATTAAAGATTAGCATCTTTACATTAGCAAATGAGTAGCATTAGAACAGTAACCCTCTCAATATCATTATTTAATAATGTTCTCGGGAGTCATTTGATCAGCACAGTTACTCTCACAGAGCTGTTTTTGCCTACTGCATTGTCAACATAATTATGCAGTTTAGCGAAGAACCGTAAAGAGTTTCTTTTGCTCAAATTCATCTCTCCACCTTGCATCAGAGTGTACAGGTGTCTTTCCTAAGTCTTCTTTCTCGTTAGAGAAAAGACAATAGAAGTGAGTGAAAAAAAGAAAGCCAACAATAGTTCTGCACAGCCAGAAACAAAGTGTAATATTATAAGCCAAGCTTTGCCTCTCAGTAGTGTGACAGCTCATTAAAAATATCTGTTATTGGTGTCAAGTAATTTGGGTCCCACCTGTCACTAACTGGATGGCCGCAATGCCTAGGAATTTCATGGGCAGCAAAACTGCTGGTTTGGCCTCATAATTTTGAAGCATCTTAAAAATATTTTTCTTTTCTGCTATCAACACTTAGATTTAAATAGAGTTTCTATTTCCATCATGCAAATCTTTAAATATTGAAATCCACTGCAAGGAAACAAATATCAACCCTCTCATGGACATTTCGCTCTTCAGCTGTTTTCACATTTTGCTCACATTTGGCAAGGAACTCAGAAATCCAAAACAAGGTCCTTAACTCTTCCACTTCCAAGCTCTGTGATTAAACCCTGGCAACAACCTACGGGCTGTCACGATGGAGAGTTCCAGAGAACGTCTAAATACCTGCAGGAAGGGCTGCTACAGGCTTTTCCAGTCAACTGCAGCAAGAGGGGAGAAGGAAAGCCCCCCACACCACCCTGCATTATGTTATAATCTTCCTGCTCTGCAGACCTGCCTCCGTACAGGGAGGTCCATAACAGCAATCCTGTCAGGAGACATCACAGAGCCATCGGTGGAAGCCAGTGCTCCCCCACATCCGAGCGGCACTGCGCTGGTCTTCAGAAACGTGAACCTTAGCAAACACAGTGGCACTTCACTGACAACATGAGCATCAATCCCAGCAACCTTTCCTGCTCCATTCAACTTTGTTCCCATGCTCTGCCAGCTTCTATTAAAAAAAAAAAAAGGCATTACCTGTATGAAGAGAACCTGTTAAGAGTCTGAGAAGGTACTGGGCAAATTTCAATATTTCACGTTTACACCGCTTTCTACAGCCACTCATCTTAAGCAACAAGGTATTCCTCTGAGGAGAGCCAGAAGTCTTTGCCAAAAAAAAAAAAAAAAAAAAAAAGAAAAGAAAAGGAGAGCCAGCCTCTGCTGGGAAACTTCTGTCTCTGTTTGTCACAGACTGCCTTACAACTCCTGAGGAATGAGCTGGGAGTGCTGGAATCTCACATTCCTTTCCAAAGCTCAAGCAGCCAGGTACAGACCCCACCGTGGCGGGGTGGGGACACAGCGCTGCGACTCACGATGGTCCCCAAGTCGTCCCGTGGCAACAGACAGGCTGGCGGCTCACACTTGGAGTAAGCAGCGTGGCTCCGGCATCCCCTCCAGGAGCAAGTGCGACCTCGCAGAGCGTGGAGGGAGGCGGGGCCTGGCGCCAGCTCACCAGTGAATCAGCAGGGAAGCAGGTGAGGGGATGGAGGGCAGGTCACCGGGTCTGCACCCGCTGGGGGCCCAGGAAAGACCCTGCTAATGCCATCCAGCCCATGGGGAGGAGCCTCCGGGTTTAAGGCTGGACCGGACGATTCCCCCAGAAAGCGAGGAGGGGGGACAGGGACGCTTGCAGCTCAAGGTCAGACGCCAGGCAGTCAGAGAGCCTAAATGGGGGACAGCTCACCTGGGGAGCTCCCCTGCTCCTGAGCGAACCCAGGGGAAGGCATTCCACCAAGTGGATGCAATGCTGTCTTGTCACAGATAAATATATGCCACTTGGTGGGCTCAGAGGTGAGGACAAGCTGCTACTTCAGCTGACTGTGTTTTCTGCACCGCCCAGACTCAGGTACTGGAAAATGAGGAGAAATCATTGTCTCCTTAAAGCGCAGAAGCCTGGAAACCAACCTTATACCCTACACCTGCCTGGAGGCAATGAATGGAGCTCCAAAACTCCTCCGCTTCCTCCGCTTCGTTCCCCTAGAAGCAAGCACTGCCTCAGTTTCTGTGTCTAAAAGCAGGTGCGACTTGCTATCTGCCTGCCTGATGTCGGTAGTAATGCATTTCAAGGTCTAGTGAGAACAACTGCGCAGGTTTATCGTTTTCACAAAGTACCTTGCAATTACAGTCGTTACACAGGCAGCCGCTACAGAAGTCAGAAAACCACAGGCTTGCCTGTTCTTACAGAGCAGTTTCTCTGACTTGCCTACGACGGATTCACCTACTCTGAACTGACACGACTGGGGTTGGTTTGGTTTTGCTTGTTCTGTGTGTGTGTGTGTGTGTGTGCGTGCACGTGCATATATATATATTAATATTATCTCTGACATTCAGCACACACGGGGGTACATTATCCAGATGTGAAGTAACTAGACAGATCTCCCCAGCCCCTGTCAGTTGTGGCAATTCTAGGTGGACCTATTATTTTCCAGCAGTCCTACATACGAATCATATTCTTGTATAATAGAAACGCACTAGCCCAGCCGCCAGTGGAGCAGGTGGTGAGGGCCCATGGTATGATCCTGGAGACACTCTGAAGGCCTGGGTTCTGGTCTCAGGTTGACCTGAACATGGTGGGCACCTCGACACAGTCCTGGTGAGTAGGAGGCTGGGGTGGATCACAGTGTGGGGAGACCCTGTCAAGTACCCCCCTCTCTCTCAAGAAAGGCGTTTTGTTTGTTTTATAAAAGAAAGAGAAGAACGACGCCCGGAGCCACAGACGGAAGCACGTTTAGTGGTAACGCATTCCCTTCTGTAACTTGTCCACGTTCCCCCGTCCCAATGGCTTAACCACTGAAATGCGAAAAGGATGCATATTTTCCGGAAGCTTTCAGAACTTTAGTTGGGAGTGTTGAAGATAAAAATTAGTTTATATAAAAAGGGCAGCAATTGTATTTGAAGTTTCCAGCTCCTCTAGGTTTACCATGAGTTATAGCACCCCTGACCAAGCTCAGAGCAGACAGGACTACACTGCTGTAATTCTGTAGCTGGGCTCAGGGTTTTTTTGTTTGTTTAAGAGATTTTTCCTATAGGGCATGTGTGCTCGCTGGAAAGACAGAGAGACAGAAAGTGAGAAATCACCTCCCAGGGGGCATGGCCATGCCACAATCCCTTCTCTCCCACTCTCATCTTGGGATATCGGGCACACATGCACATGTGCCTGGCATGAGTTACAAGCTGCCAGGTCTGGGATTTGAATCACAGTCAGCTACATGAGAGCCCAGCACTTTAAGCA
Organism: Tupaia belangeri chinensis; assembly: GCF_000334495.1. Taxonomy (NCBI): domain Eukaryota; kingdom Metazoa; phylum Chordata; class Mammalia; order Scandentia; family Tupaiidae; genus Tupaia; species Tupaia belangeri. The sequence continues at coordinate 3,205,345 of NW_006160218.1, forward strand.
CTATGCCACTGGTGGCCCCGGGCTTAGGATCTTAAAGCCTCATTTTGTTATCTAGAAAATTAGGGTCACAATCCATATTGCACCGTTAATTGGAGCGTAGGCTAACACAGGTTACAGACAACCTGAAGCACAGTGCTTTCATTCATTCACTCTGCAGCTCTATCTTGAGCCACTACGACGGCGTGGTGCCATGTGCCAGGCACAGCAGTGGCTGAGAAAGGCAAAGCCTTGTTCTTACAGGGCTCACATTACAGCATGGAAAACACAAATGAACACAGATAAATAAGACCATATCACACAGGAAAAAAGCTATGGAGGAACGTGAGAGGTTTAAAGACTAAGAAGTGAACAGAGTGAATGGCCAGGGAAGATTTCTCTAAGACAAGACGCTAAGCTGCCATGTAAATGCAAGCAGGAGCCACCACGAGGTGTTTACGAAACAGCGTGTGCAAAGACCCCAAGCTGAGACTGAGTTTGGCATCCTCCAGAAGCAGAAAGAAGAGTGTGGCTACTGAAGGATACTGGGCCAGAGGACAGTTCTAGAGAGGGTTTCACAGGGAAGACGGGGTCCGTACATGGGGCCGGCTATCCATGGTAGGAATTTAGATTTCATTATTTGCTAGAAAACCACTAGAGATAGGGGACTTGTACGATCTGTTATGTAAGGGATAATATGTAAGAGAGAGAAAGTAGAAGAAGGGGCGCTTGTACGGAGGCGTCACACTGTACCAGAGAGAAAAGTTGGGCCGCTGCTGGAGTGAACACAGGTGGTTGGCTTCTGGATATTTCTGGGAACAGAATTAGTGCAAATTTGTATCCTGAATAAGAATATGAGGGAAAGATAAGAATTAAAGATGACTTAGCTTGAAATTTGAACAATTAGGTGGATAAATTTAATGAGTTGATGAAATAAAAATATTGGCTCCTATGGTAATCACATTTTTTTCAGAGATTTTTGCTACAGGGCATGTGTGCTAGCTGGAGAGACAAAGAGACAAAGAGACAGAAAGTGAAAATCACCCCCTAGAAGGGATGGCCATGCCACAATCCTTTTCCTCCATTCTCCTCTCAGGATTTTTGGGCACGCATGCACACACACCCGGTGTGAGTTTCAAGCTGCCCAGTCCAGGGCTCTAATCATGGTCGACTACATAGGTGTCTACTGCCTTAACCACTATACCACCTGCCAGCCCCGGTAATTCCATGGGTTAAGTGGCTTAAACAACAGACATCTATTTCTCCCCATTCTAGAGAATGGGAATTTTAAGATCAAGGTGCCACCATACTGAGACCATGGTAAGGGCCCCCTCCTGGCTTGTAGAATGTCACCTTCTCTCTGTACCCTCACACTGAGGAGAGGAAGGTGTGGTCTCTTCCTCTTCTTATAAGGGTACTGACTCCACATGAGGACCCTACCCTCATACCCTATTTAAACCTGATTACCTCTAAGATTCATCAGAAGTTGGGGCTTTACATATGAAGGACACATTCAATCCATAACAACAGTATGGACAAATAGCTCCAGAACATAAATTTGACAGCTAAGATAAAATGGAGTGAAAAATGTAGACTAAACTAATCCATTAAATATGAATAGATAAGGACACAAATACTCAGTCCATAAGAGAGGAATACTACAAATAACTCTACAACATCAATTTGACACCTTAGATAAGATAGGCCAATTCTTTGGGTGGGGGGTGTTAAAAGAAAGAAAAAGAAAGCAATCTACCAAAAACAAACTAGATCATTTGAATAGCCCAATATTTATGAACTTAAATTAACATAAAAGAAATCTTCAAGGCACATGGTGTTTACTGGACACTTCTACCAATGTATCAAGAAGAACTAACACCAATTCTTCCCAAAGTCTGCTAGAAAATAGGAGGTAACTACTGGGGCCAGCAGATGGGGTAACAGTCCCACCACTGGACTCCCACATAGCTGACTGCAGTTCAAGTCCTGTACCCAGTGACTTAAAACTCATAGAGGGTGTGTGTGCATACATGTCCAAGATCCCAGGAAGAGCATGAAGGAGAAGGGATTGCAGCATGGCCATTTCTCGCTTTATGTCTCTCTGTCTCTCTGGCAAGTGCATGTGCCCTACTGCAAAAATTTATCAAAAAGGAAAAAAAAAGATGTAATACTTTCTAGCTGATTTTATGAATCTAGTTTTAGCCTGATGTAGTAACATAATAGAAAGGGTTAGGCTCAAACCATGGTCGCCCATGTGGAAGTCCAGCACCTTAACCACCATGTCAACTCAACAGTAAAAAAAGCACAGTATAAAAAGCAATTTAAAAAAAGAGAAAAAAAAAAAAAACCATGAAGAGACATTTCTTCAAAAAGGACATCCCAAATGGCAAATAAGCACATAAAAAATCCTCAGCAGCATTAGCCATTATTGAAATACAAAGTAAAACTACAATGAGGTAGCACTATGAATCTGCTAGAATGGCTAAAATGAAAAAAGAAAAAAAAAATGACTAGACCAAAGTTCGGTGAGCATGCAGAGAAACTGGATCACTGCTATACTGACGGCAGAAATGTAAAGTCGTGGGGCCAGCAGGTGCATAATGGTAGTCAGCCATGGTTCGAGTCTCAGATCCAGTAGCTTCAAAATCATGCTGGGCACATGTGCATGTGCACCCAAAATCATGAAAGGCAAATGGAGGATAAGAGATCGTGGCATGGCCATTCCCTGGCGGGTGATTTCTCACTTTATTTCTGTCTCTCTGACTCTGTCTCTCCAGTGAGTGCACACACATTATTGCAAAATTCTTTCTAAAAAGAAAAATAGAAAAAAATAGTTGATCACACTGAAAAACAGTCTAGTAGTGTCTTCAGATTCTAAACATGTACCAAACATAAAACCCAGCAGTTGCCCTTTTGAGCATTTATCCCCAAGAAATTCAAGTTCACTTTTACATAAACCTTCGTACCCCAAACCTGGAGCAAACTAGACGCACTGTAATGGGGACATGGATGAAGAAATCGAGGCACGCCCATGTCATAGAATACTACACAGCAATGAAAAGGAATGGACTGTTGATATTGTTGTCAGACCCAGCTGGGATGAATCTTGATGGAATTATGAGGAATGAGACAGCTCATCTCAAAAGGTTACACACTACATGACTCCATTGACATAATGCTCTCAAAATAACAAAATTAGAAAAATGAAGATGCACCTGGAGGATTCTAAGAATTAGGAAAAGGTAGAAGGTACAGAGCAGTGGATATAGCTATTAACGCAATGTGGTAGATCCCTGTGATGGTAAAAAAGCAAAGTTTCTGTGTCCTTTCTGTACCCATGTAAGTACACTAGCAATGATGTCCTATTAGAGTTGCGTAAAATGTTCTCATTACAGAGACTTTATGACATGTACACAGACGGGATCTCTCTCTATCCTTTTCTTGCAATTCTGTATTAATCTACAATTATCTCCAAATAAAATGTTTGATTAAAAAGTAATAAAAAGTTTTAAGATAGCTTCTGATCACCTACTACGTGTTACTGTCTGAGGTGGAGACTACATGCAGGGGAAGCAGACAGATGAGACTAATGATTCACAGGTTAGTTTATCATGGCGTAGGACCAGAGAAGGGGTAAGTGGCACCAAGGGTACTGCAAGAAGGAAAGGGCTGTCAGTGCACGTAACAGGGTGATGTGAAGTCCTCCTGGCAAGGTGACATCTGTACAAAGATTGGAAAGAGGGAGTCATATGGATCCACGTACAGCAGGTACTTTGTATATGGCACTCTCTAGCCTCTGGACAGGTGACCAAAACTCTTTACAAAGCATTCTGCTCAGAAACTTCCGAATCAGCATCCTGAAAAGGGTCATTTTTCACCTTGAAGCACAAACCAGCAGTACAACCTGCATTTCCTCTAGGAAGATGAATTACTCGTCACTGGCTGTGCTGTATATTTGCAAGGGACCGTCTCCTGTATCTACGTAACACCGCAGAGTGAATAGGGAAAACAACATTCAATACTATCCTCCGAAAATGCAAAGCATAAGATGAAGATGCATATATAGTGCCACAGAGTATTAGAAAATAAAAGAGAAAAATGCTTTCTAAGTTATTGGCTTCTCTGGGTGGAATGTGATGACTATCTGTGGTCATAACAATAATCAAAGGGGGATGTTCGGCTGTAACAGATGAGCGCAATGTTTCAGAGGTACCTAGACAAGTCACTGTTATTTAAAGAAAAAAGGGAGGCAACTTTACAACAGCTCAAGGGGGTCAAGGGTTTTCTAAATGAAATCAGTTAGTCCTTTTGGCCAATGGCACAGAGATGCTAAAGTTCCCTGTAGAAAAAATTGCACTTTGATTTAAAGGCAAACTTGCTCGCTGTATAGTAAGGAAAAAAGGTCGTATAATGAAGAATGGTTGCAACTACTGCTCTCAGTAAGTGAATTACACAGGGATGTAGTGACCCAATGACCCATGGAGGGTCATTTCAAGATACCTTTTCTGGGACCAGTAGAAGGTGTAATCGTTATATCACTAGACTCCCACCTAGTCAACCACGGTTCAAGTCCCAGACCTGATGGCTTAAAACTCATGCCAGGCATGTGTGCATGTGTGCATGCGTGCCAAAAATCCTGCGAAGAAAACGGAGAAGGGATTGTGGTGTGGCCATCCACCTGGCGAGGGGGGTGATTTCTTGCTTTCTGTCTCTCTGTCTCTGTCTCTCTGGTGAGCACACATACCCTATAGCAAAAATCTCTCTTAAAAAAATCTCTCTTAAAAAATTTATATATAAAATACATTCCTAATTGCCTAACGGGAGGAAATTTTTGTTTTGAGTCTTTTTTTTCTTTTTACCTGAACAGCTTTTTCAGAGAAGGCCGCGTCCAAGTGCAGCACATTTTACATGGATCTGGGTGGTCTTCCTATTCCTTAGGATTTAAAAGTAAACACGACTGATCGTAAGGGAAGAAAATCGGCTTCCCTTCAAGGGGGAGAGCCCAGTGCTTCTCCAAGAAGGCTCTCATCACAGTGGGGTTTGCTCCCAACGCTGCTCCTCTCAAGACATCTCAGTGTGTTCGGTGGATCTCAGTGGGAATAGACATTGTTATGCTTTTCAAATTGTCACAAGTTGCAAAATTAAACATGTGCAGCATAAAAATAGCACACCACAGGGCTGCACGGAGCAGCCGAGCCCAGCCCTGAGGCAAAGTCATCAGCTGTGAGAATGGGTCTCGATGAAAACCAGCTGGTCTAGGGTCAGTTAGAGAGGAACGCCCCAATGCCAGGTCCATGAGGAGTCCAGAAGCATCTCTGCTCCCCTGTTTCAGTGAACAAGCAGTGGCTAACACACTGTTAACGTTTGCTTCAACTCTGGGGACAGTTTTGGGAATTCAAAGCAAGTCAAAAAGCAACCCCCTTGGCACAAGAATCTACCCTTTAGTGTTCCTGCGTCCAAAGCCACCGAATCTAATCAACACTCCAGGTAACATCGAGCGGATGCGATTACTGAGGTTTGCCACCAGGATTTAATGTCATACCATTCTTTTTTTTCTTCTCTTTCTTTTTAAAAAAGTTTGCTAGAAAGTGTACGCATTCACCAGAAGGAGAGAGAGGGAGGGAGAAGTGAGAGAGCACCCATGATGGGGGATGGCCAGGTCACAGCCCCTCCTCCATCTCTCCTGAGCTGAGTTTGGGCAGGCACGCATACACACATGGCCAGTCTGTCGTTCGGGACTCTGGGTCTGAGACTAGGGTCGTGTCGTAGGCCATCGGGATCCAGCAGCTTTGAGCACCATGTTACTGGCTAGCCGGTTCCTTTTGTATCCAAGCATACTTCAAACGCATGATGTTCTTTTCTTTTTATTGACTTTTATTTATTTATTTTTTGAAAGAGAGATTTTTTTACTATAGAGTCTCTAGAGAGAGACAGAGAGGGACAGAAAAGTGAGAAATTGCTTCCTGGGGTGATGGCCATGCTGTAATCCCTTCTCCATTCCCCTCTCAGGATTTTGGGCACACATGCAAATGAGCCCAGTGTGACTTTCAAGTCACTGGCTCTGGGATGAAACTGTGGTCAGCCACATGGGAGTCCAGTGTCTTAACCACTACACCTGCTGGCCCCAAGGTGTTTATTTTTTTCATGCCACCTTTTTTTTTTCCCCAGGCTTTTGCCATAGAGTGAATGCACTCACCAAACAGAGACAGAGGAAGTGAGAAATCGTCCTCCAGGAAGATGACTATGGCACAATCCCTTCTCCACTCTCCTCTTGGGATTTTGAGCATGCACACACACGTGCTTAGTGTGATTTTCAAGCCACTGTGTCCAGGACTCCCATGGTCTGCTATGTGCGTGTCCAGTGTCCTAACCACCCCACCACCTGCTGGCCTGAAGGCTTTTCTTTTTCAGGGGGAGAGCCAGTTTGTCATACACTGATGTGCAGGGCTAACTAAAAAAGCATTTACTGCATGAGTGTACATTTTGGAGAAATGGTCCATTGGAAACACGCTCCAGGGAAATCGAGGTTCCGCTATGAGTCCACTTACGTGCACCCCGATCTCGCCATTGCTACGGGACACAGGAGCAGATGTTTTTCTGATGGAGAACTCGGAATGCCAGAGGCAGATGGAGCTATCACACAGAGACCCACCGCAGGGTCGGGCGTCGTCGCAGTATAGCTGGCAGTGGGCAGGGCAGCAGGTCTCTGCGGAAGCATGGAGGATGCGGAGGAGGAACCTGAGGTCTGGGAAGAAGACGGGGCTGAGCTCCCAGGCCTAAACTTACACTCAGATCATGAGAAACAGGGCCAGACCTACCCCCACATCCCATGGTCACAAAGTGAGGGAGAGCAGTGTCCTGAATACGCACGTACCAGCTTGTTCTCCTCGAGGAGGTTAGTTCACTCTCTGGTACCAGCTTGTTCTCCTAGAGGAGGTTAGTTCACTCTCTGGTACCAGCTTGTTCTCCTAGAGGTTGTTAGTTCACTCTCTGGTAGGCCATGTAGGTTCTAATTAGCACTGGAATTAAATATCAAATTATTTACCTTTGCAGAGATCATTCTGTTCAATTCTTAAGCAGCCATGCAGTTCCCTGCCTGACAAAGATGTGGTTATTGAAAGAATTAAAGCTACAGCCTACAATTAAAGAACAATTTTAAGGTTCTCTTATGTAAATAATATTTCTTTATTGAGAGCCCTAAAGCTTATCCGCTTAATTTTAATATTCCTACCCAAGTATTCTTTATTTTTTTTGGAGAGGTTTGTTTGTTGATTTTTTTGCTATAGGGCGTGTGTACTCTCCAGAAAGACAGACAGAGACAGAAAGCAAGAAATCACCCCTCCCCCCCGGGGGGATGGCCACATGGCAATCCCTTCTCTTCCGTTCTCCTCTCAGGATCTTAGGCACACACACATGCACTCAGTGTGAGTTTAAGCCACCGAGTCTGGGACTCGAATAGTGATTGACTACATGGGAGTCCAGCGACATAGCCATTATGCCAGCTGCTGGTCCCCCAAGTTTTGTTAAAGTTCAGTGTTCAGCATATTTGCACCAGAACTACGTCGAATACCTGTTTGAAAATGCAGGTCGGGGCCAGCCTGGTGGCCCAGGATACGGATGCTCAGTGATGCTAACTAAGACCCTATGGAAGGCCCATGTTTGTGAAGGGAGGTCTCCCTGCGCACCAGGAGTGAACACACGTGCCCGAGACCCAGGCTGGCTAGGGCCAGCGAGAAGGTTAGAATCACTGTGAGAAGACCCTGCCGGGAATATCTTTCTTTCTGTGTGTGTGTGTGTCTCTTTCTCTCAGAAGAAATAAAAGCTTAAAAATGCAGATTCTTAGGCCCCCATCTTCAATGAACAGGCTCAGATCCCTGAGTCTGAGGTTGGGAGTCTTACAAATTTAGTATCTTCTGACTTCTCCAAAATGTCAATAAGCAAAGCAATGGAGCTCGACTACTGTTTGCCATGAAAAGTCAAAGGAAACCAGACTAACTGCCAGTGGAAGATGACAAAACCGAGGGTCTGTGGAAGTCCCAGAACGCAGACATTCCTGCCTACGCATTTCCACTGAGCGACTGGGATGCGGTCTCATCATGGATACCCAGCCTTGCATTTTAAAAACACATCACAGATGAGTCAAGGAAGCCTCGTGTTCATTTACATCAAAGGCAATCAAAGGCCAGCTTTAAACAATCAGGTCACTCATCCGGCTCCCACAGAAGTCACCAACCACAGCCTGTACTGTCCATCCAAACCCGCAGTGCTCACGGGCCTGGGGACACCGCTTTTTGTACAGTGTTTCAGTAGAATGGCCAATGTAATTAGAAAAATAAAATTAGGCTATGGGCACAATTTCAACTTTAGGGTCCAATGTTATTCCCTTCCCCCATTAACTTCATTTTTGGAGTTTGATCTTTTTCTCCCAATTATATTGCATATACTATCTAGCTATCTATCTATTGACTGATTAATTTTTAAGAGAGATTTTTGCTATAGGGCACTCTCCAAAGAGACAGAGAGAGACAGAGACAGAAAACAAGAATTCCCTTCTCCTCCATTCTCCTTCAGGATTTTGATCATGCACTCACACGCACCTAGTGTGTTTCAAGTCTCCAGATCCAGGACTCGAACCATGGTCAGCCATGTGGGAGCCCAGCAACATAACCATTATGCCATCTGTTGGTCCCTGCATATACTAATTAAGTAATATAAAAACGAGCAAGCTGAATTCCAACCAAAAATGTTTTTGTGTGTTCATTCTTTAAGGGAGAGCCGAGAAGTCTCTGGCACATTCTCTTGCGACAAGAAATTTCAGAAATGACCGTTTTAAGTGTGAGGTAAGTAAGTGAAGGAGAGGGACATGATGAAAAAAAGAACTTAGAAAAGCAATAACTCTGTTGACCTTCTAGCCTCTCCACAACAGAGTAGGTGATGAGTCGATGCAGGTGCATTTTTACTGAGTTTCTCTTGACCAGGCTGAGGTTGAGAACTAAGTTTCGGTGAGAAGATCACACTGGGCATTTAGAAATGCTGATTTTGTGTTCGGAAGGAAGGGCGCTGTTGAAGGTCACATGTCAAAGTCATCCCTGAAGTGGCCGTTAACGCTGAATAGGACGAAATCCCTGAAGGAGACAGCAGTGCCCTAAAAGGCCGTCACGCTGTCTCGGTTATAAACGGTACCTGCCCCAGTTTTCATTTGATATTGAACTGCCTCATGTTCTTTATTCATCATAAAACGGGCACCAGTGTTTGAAAAAGAAAAGGTGTAAATGAAAAATAAGTCAAAACGAGGTCATAAAGCAAACCAAGAGCATGGGCTCCATCTTCAGATTATGAGAACGCGGGATGGTGGTGTTAAATGGAAATAGTCCAGATTTGCTCCATACAAAGGATTTTCTCACTGATGCAAACACCCGGAAATACTGGAAGCCATGGCATCAGAGGCTGTCAGAAACATATTTCCTCAGCGCTAGCATGTCTACACCAGCTGGAAATTCTCTTTAGTGTGAGAAGTCCCTCTGTGCTGAAGTGTCCGTCGATGCTGTTCCGAGACACTAATGCCACAGGCCGAATGCCAAACGCAGCATCGTCCTGGTCCAGCCGCTAATTACTACCTGCATCACGTCCCGGTAACCACGGGCTGCCAGCACATGCGACTTCCAGACTAACTGGATGGAAGAGTGCACAGGGCCATGCCGTTACAGAAAGCGATGCTCTGACAGCCACAAAGCGGTGCTACTGTCACTCCCCAACCACACCTTCTTGTTTTGACTTACATAAAGCAAAATATTAGATTACGTGCGAAATAAAGACCTCTGTTGGACTTCATCTCACAATTCTAAATTGAATCTGGACTCAGGGAAGGAAAAGAATGGCCCGGAATCCTCTGAGCCTTCTGCACGTCCCTGAGTGTACCCTAAGGATTCATTTCCAAACAGTCGGAAGACGGTCACACCGCACGCACTGCCCCTGAACTTGCTGCCATCCCAGGCTCTTCAGAGCAGCGTGATGAAATATTCAGGCCCCTGCCATGGTGGTGCATAGCGAAGTAACGCAGGGCTCTGCCCTCCTCCAGAAAGTCAGTCAGGAGACAAATGCGTGACAATGGGTGACACTATGTGCTGAAGCCGAAAAGCCCCTAATGCAGTTCCCATGTTACGCACTCTGAGACGCACTACCGAAGACGTGGTAGTAAGTGCCTTAAATGCACGCTGTGAGCCATGCACAGATCCACCCAGGCCCTCTCTCTGTGCCACGGGGGCTTGGGAGCCACCATGTGCCCAGACTGGGGAGCAGAGGAATGAGCACCCACGTCAGAGTCAGGCTTGTACCTGGCTCTCTGGAGGACTGAACCTGGGCAGGTGGCTTCAGCTCTCAACTTCCCAACTAAGGTGAGGACATGATGTTAAGTCACTCCGGCTGTGCTCGCCAACTCACAAAAATACACATCTATAGATGGAGTCCCGCTTTTTTTTTTTAACAGCCATATAATGTCCCATAATATAGAAGCACTCCAGTTCATTATCCCTATTGACAGTCAGGATGCTTTCAGTCGAGACGCTACAACAAACAGCACTGCGGTACGGAGCCCTGCGTGCATATCCTCACAACGGGAAGTTTTCACAGCCGTGCACTGCTTAACGGAGCGGAGGGGAAGGGTTCTGAGAAACGCGTCCTGAGGAAATGCTGGCTGTGTGGACATCCTAGAGGGTACAGCCCACGTGTCCCTTATGCAACCACTGCTGTGTGTGACCCGTCGTCACCGAAGCGTCATCATGCAGCTCAGGACTGCATTTCACCTGCTAATGTCATTAACTCAGAAATACGCCCACTGCAGAGTAAGTGAAAAGTTCAAGACAGGGACACAGTATGTCCTTGTTTTTATTAAACAAGGCTGCATTTTTTTTTCCTTTTCATTTGCCAGAAGGTATGTGCACTAGCTAGAGAGAGACAGAGACAGAGACAGAGACAGGAAGAGAGAGGGAGAAACCACCCCCCTGCCCAGGGCATGGTCACGCCACAATCCCTTCTTCTCCACCTGTCCCTCCATTTGGGATTTTGGGCACACACGCACATGCCCCTGCCGTGCTACTCCAGCCTCCAGGTCCAGGACCGAAACCATGCAGTCGGCCGTGTGGGGTCCAGGCACCCTCTCCACCATGCGACAGACAGCCCCACAAAGCTACATTCTCTACAGGCAAGCATGTTATTTATAAACGATTACTACGTTAGGGGAGGAAAAGAAGAGATGATAAAAGATAAAGGACCTTATAAAATATTAGATGTTTTATATCATAAAGTGCTAAAATTTAGGTAATTAAACTGAAACTTATGAAAATATGAAAAAATATATACATCTCTAAAGAGCAATACGGATTAATAAAGAAACTTTAATTTCATTAAGTGATGTAGAATACAGGCAAGGTATCCTTCGGATTACTTCTGTGATCTTTGTAATTTTATTTTTGCAGAAAAGTAACATACAAACAAAAAGAAAAATAATGAGTATGCAGTAGAAACTCTTCTGGGATGCTGTCTGGTTGCAAAATATCAATAACATCCATTTGTTCTCTATGAATGGGGCACACGGGGGAGAAACTTTCCTGAATTTTCTGAATCTTCACAGGAAACTTCTGGAGGTTTCATTATCTCCCAGATAGCAGAGGGGGACTGAGGCTGAGACGGGTTAAGGAACCAGCCTACAGTCACGCCATATTAAATATCACGCCTTAAACATTCCTTCTCTGCTGGACCCCCAAACCTGCTCTAAGGCATTCTGGAATATCCCGTCCACTTCTCCACCTCCTCATTTCTTATGGAACTTCCACTTTCCTCTAATTTCCTATTTCTTGTATCTTTCTGCCTCCTCTACTCAGGAGGGTTGCAATTTTTTATCACTCAAAAAACCCCACATTGGGACCAGCAGGTGGCATGGTGGTTAAGGCACTGGACTCCCACACGGCCACCTGTGGTTCAAGTTCCAGACCTGGTGGCTAACTTTCTCACTTTCCCTCCCTCTCTCTTTCTCTCTCTGGGGAGCACATGTGCCCTATAGCAAATGAAAGATAATAATAACAAATAAGCTTAATAATTCTAAAAATTATTCACTCATTTGATTTAGAGCACTGAATTTCTCTTTTCTGCTATGAGAACCATTAAAACTCTACACTTTTAAAGTATTCAAAGCAAAAGTTCATATGATTGCTTAGAAAAAGAGTAATAAATATGTCTGGGGTTATTTTTAGTTATTTTACTTATAATACGAATATGATACATACTATTTGTACTATCCATTCCATTCTGAAATTGTTTGAAAGGTCAAAATCGTTTCATACTGGGTCCCAAGCACCATACTTTATTAGGGAACCTGGCAGCTTAGAGCCAGGCAGCTGAGCGGGATTTCGCGAATGCTGGGTTAAATCTGTTATCACGGGTTCTGTACAGCAGCCCCTGCACACTGGTGAGACAGGATGGTGTGTGTGCGGAGGGGGTGACCTCCTCCTGGTCTTTCCTGAGAAGTCTGAGAAGTGTCTTTTCAATATTTGATAAGTTTGCCTTTAGCAAAGGGCCCCTTATCTCATGGGCGTTTGAGCACATTTTGAAGATTCATACATGGCCAGTGAGCACAGAAGTTTCGCTCTTCTGAAAAGGTTGGGGCACCTCCCTCACGTCGCCTTCTCCCTGGATGAGTTTTCCTGACTCCATTCTCAGAGAGCTGGAGTCTCTTTTCACTTTGGGGCTGGACCGTAGATCCGTCCCCGCGAAGGTCTGTTCGGGCACCCACAGCACAGACCAGGGAGCTGGGCAGCTGCTGCTCTGCAGAACGTGAGGGCACGTTTCCACACCGAGACCTGCAGAAGTCAGGCACTGCAGCTGCTAGCCAACCTCGCGCCCACCCGCTTCCCCTGTGCTCCGAGCCCTCTTCGTGCAGGAGCCGGGACTGCTGGCACCTCCGAACCTCCTATGCCAGCTCTTGTGCTCTCTGTCCAGGGTTTTGGTAAGGTATTTAAAATGTCTAAGCCTCAATTTTCTCATGTGTAAAGGGCCCTGACAGTATCTACCTAGTGTATCTACTCTGGACAATTCTTATGAAAATTAAAAGAAAAGCACATAAAACACCTGTGAATTTATCTGGTATTCAGAACATACGCCATCCCTGGGAGTTACTACTGCTGCTGTTTTTTTTACTAGGTCTCACAGGAAAAAAATCTGCCTCAAGAAAATTAAAGATGGAGTCAGAGGAAACATGTGAAGGTCCCTTTAAGGACCCTGGAGAATCTGAACAGTGTTCTGATCATTGTTCGGATATAGAAGTTAGCACCGTTGTAACTCATCACCACGGTAGAGGCAATATAGAACGTATCTGTACTCTGTACTATATGACGTAAGCACGGGCTTTAAATCAATGGGAAAAATCACCCGAATGATCAGGTTTCCCGTTACAAGATCACCAATAAACCTTTCCAGGGGCTACAAGTGCGACACAAGGTTATAAAATCGAATGAGAAATGCCATGAGCACCTATGCATTATCTAACAAAGGGTCCAGAGTCTCCTTTATATTCTGAAAAGATTCTGATGGTCAAGAAATAATATGTGACTCTGTACTAGAAACAGTGGACATAAATAATTTATGTCATCAACTTTTCCTCTAGAAACCTGAGATGGAGGGATGAACGGAGGAGTGGATTAATGTATGTATGTACGTATGTATGTATGTACGTGTGTATGTATGTATTATGTACGTACATATGTATGTATGTACGTATGTATGTATGTATTGGGTACGCACGTACATATGTATTTATATAGAGGTAGATATCTGCTATAGAGCATGTATGCTTGCCAGAAGACAGAGAGAGTTACAGACACAGAAAGTGAGAAATCATCCCCCAAAGGGGATGGCCACGCAACAATCCCTTCTCCTCCCTTCTCCTCTTGGGATCTTGGGCACACACGCACACGTGCCCAGTGTGAGTTTTAAGTCACTGAGTCTGGGACTTGAACCGCAGTCGACTATGTGGGAATCTAGCAGCATAACCATTACGCCATCTGCTGGTCCCTGAGGAGTAAACTGAAATTACCTTCTAAAGTCAGAGTCTCATGCAATGTCTCCTTTTTTATTTATTTATTTATTTATTTTTACCATAGGACATGTGTACTTAACAGGCAGAGACAGAGGAAGGGAAGGTGAGAAATCATGCCCCGGGGGATGGCTTGCTGCAATCTTGCTCTCTCCATTCTCTTCCTGGGGCATGCACATGTACCTGGCATGTTTTTCAAGCCACTAGGTCCGAGACTCGAACCATGGATTTGGTTGTGTGGAATCCAGTGCCTTCGCCACCATGTCACGTGCGGGCCGATTTCATCCTCTTCTTGAGGTGATGGCCTGCTCGGTAATCTTAGGGAAATTATAAACTTTCTCTCTGGATTAACGGGCTGCAGTCAGTAACGGCTGTACCTCTGGTAGCTCCCAGCGGCAACTTCTCACTCTGAGAGACTAGCAACAGCATGTCCCGCCCTGGTCACACTGACTGCTTAGTAACACCCTCGCTCTCCCTAGGAAGGACAAAGCAACAAACTCTTTTTAAATTCTATTTTATTATTATTTCATTTTCTTTGATATATTCAATGACATTATGTAGCTTACAAAGTGAATATTTCAACATGTGAGCAAACCCTTCTTTACTGTTGGCAATCAGAGACGTAGGCATGAGAGGGACAAGAGAAGGAAAACAGGAAGGGAAAGACGATGGGACAGAAAGATAGGAGATTCAGACACAGAGAGGGACGAAAGAAGAAGGAGAGGAGGAGCAAAGGGCAGAAGCAGTCTGGAAGAGAGGGAGGAAGAGAGGGAGGTGAAGAGGAAGGCATGGAGAGGGAGGGGAGGTGAAGAGGAAGGCATGGGGAGGGAGGGGAGGGGAGCTTGAACACAGCTTGGCAGCTTGGGGGATGTCAGAACGTAGGTTTCCGAGAGATGCCCTTCTCAGAATCCTCTGCTCCCTTGCACACCTAGCACATTTGCTGAGATGAAGCTGAGGTACGTGTGGACCCTCTGACCTGTGGTTTTAAAGTTACTAAGGAGGGGGTGATACAGCACCTCTCATTGGCCAACCTTTTTGAAGTGCTATTACATAATTCACAGTACCAAGCTTCTCCATGCTCCTGTGCGCTTCTTTATCTACTGCTCAACTATTTTTCGGAAGATAGAGAAGAGGGCAGCCTCGTCCTTAGTGAACTGGAACAAACTCCTTTGTCATTTTCACTCTTTTGTCTTGATACAGCTGCAGATGGTGTGCAATTTGGCCCTCTCTGCTACCAGATATAGTATTTTCAACTCAGTTTAATAAATATGGATTGAGTTTCTTATAGCTTTCCTAACAGCAAGTCCCCAAAAAGAAAAATTATATCTATTCAACTGTCCAGGACTGCAAATGTCAGGGGTTAGTTTTATCAGTTTAAAAAAGAAAAAAATAAATAACTGGAAAAAGTTATTTTATAAAATGTAATTTTCTGTCCTCTTGAAAAAAGCTAAAGTTTCATAATATGGTTTTCAACTTTTTCTTTGGACTTATGGTATCAAAATTGAAATATTTCATTTGACTCTTACATTATGCATTCACTCATTCATTCAAACAATTATTAAGAAAGGAGTCATAAAATTGGGTCACTTTGATACAATTCTACTTCCTTTAAGATCAGCATTAAGGAGGAGACCCCTGGAATCCATCTAGTTGCATGGAATTAGTGAGCAAAATTTATTAACATAGGCATGTGAAAAGGTTCTTCTTTAACAATCTGAATTTCATGAGGAACAGCCAAGACTAAGAATAAACTAAGTCATTCTTGGTCCGCTCTGACAATCAGAGAGCCACCTGGGGATCCCAAGTCTGTTAGAAAAATGGCTTCTCGGGGCATGGATGGGCCATGGATGGGGCAGTGACAGTGTTTAGTTTTTGCCAAGGGGCAGAATCCTCCAGCTCCTTGAGACACGATAATAAAAAGCCATTAAAGTCAGGGAGCTTAATTAATTATGGGATGGCCCAAGGGACATGTTTACCCCAAAAAGCAAGGTGGTTGGGTTCACTTCTTCTGCTTCCAACCTGATTAACCACTCAGATTTCCTCATTTTCTAAACTGCTGGTGACTCATCCCTGCCATGCTAAAGTGGTTCTGTCAATCAGAGCACAGGGCTAGGACCCGACACTGCTGTCACTCAGTCATGACAGCCATTCTTCTCAGGTGACTATTAAGACTCGGTGTAAGTTAACTTAGAAATACCTCCTAAGAAGCTACTTCTCTCCAAACACGGAGAGGGCAAAGCAAGTGCCTGCCCTGGGTCAATGTGCTCATTGTCCTCCCAAAGGTGATCCTCCCAAACTCACCCAGCGTTTCCCACCGCCACACCGTCTTGGGTCAAATGCATGTTACTTTGGGGAGCTGCCCCGGGTATCGTAGGATGTCCTGCCACCGTCTTAGCGTCTGTCTGCTAGATGCCAGAAGTCCTCCTCCAGTTGTGGCAAACACAAATGTGGCAGACATTCCCTAATGCCCCCCAGGGGATGGTGGAGAATCACTGTTGAAATCCATGCACTTCACTAATGAAAGTGCTGCAGATTCTTGGTCCAAGCCCTAGCAACTCAGATTTTACACAATCTTGACAATATTAACCACATAACTCACTAGATATTAACTCTATAACTCTCTAGAATGTCTTGGATTACATGCAGCACATCAAATGCACCCAGGATTTAGCGCTGAACATTTTATGACTTAGGAGAGGAGCTGAACCTTTGTCTTTGCAGGAATTAAGCCATGGGCCAGGCCCAGGGTGCAGCAGTTAGGCACTGTGGCAGAGGAAGCCACATCCCACATGGCCAACAAGGGTTCGAGTTCCATCTCCATAGGCTTGCAGAACACAGTGGTTGTGTGAGAGTATGTCCAAAATCCTGACTGGATGGAGAACTGGAAGAAAAAGGATTGCAGCATGACCATACTACATTGGGAAAGGACTTCTCTGTCTGTCTGTCTGTCTCTCTCTCTCTCTCTCTCTCTCTCACACACACACACACACACACACACACGTTATTTCATAAATGGATGGATGGATGGATGGAAGGAAGGAAGGAGTGAAGGAAGGGGCTATAGCAAGACCAATGGAACTATAATAAAACAGAAAACACAGCCTTCATGTTTATGGCTACTTACACTCATTAGAAGCCAAGACTGGGGCAAAGAGGAAAAAGACAGCAGCTCCTAATTTTACTTTTGCTTACTTAAAAAGAAAAAACGGGTTGAACAGATTAGACGTTCACATTTTCCCAAGTAACCTGCTACTTTTCATCCTGTGGTATTTTTTTGGTTTTGTTTTTTTGTTTGTTTGTTTGTTTAACTGCAAGGCCTTTGAGCCTTGCCCATTTACGAAGGCCCCTATTCCTGCTTAAGTTTCTTCTCTAATGTACTTCCCACTCCAATGTCTGATTCTATTCTAAACTCTATAGATGTTTAACAGAATTGATTTTCTGTCTGAATCTATGACTATCCGTTTACTCTTCTGTCTTTTAATGCATCACCAGCTCAGACCTAGGGCATCTAGCTGAGCTCAAGTCACTAGTCTTCTTGTCTTGGAATCTCCTTGACCATTCTGTTCCAAATCTGTTCACACTAGCAGCGACACTCAGAACATAGAAAAGAGATGGCAGTTTAACTATGCAGCCAAAGGAGAAAACCAGGCACGTGTTCTTGGAAATACCCCTGCATAACTTTTGAGAGCACCACACTATCACCTGACAGTATGCCAACTATTGTTGTACTAAGGACTGTGTGAGCCTTTAGTGAAGGGCTATCTGTATGCTACCCAAGAAGAGAAGGTAGTAGGCTTAGAAACATCCATCTCATCTATTAACATAGAAATGAAAATACTTACAAGGGAAGTTGTAATTATCTACAAAATATACTTGGAACATGAGGTAATCTAAACAGAATATTTATTAGCCTGTCTGTACTTATGCCTACTAGGTTGAATCATATAAAACTGTATTTCTTATGGGAAATATTGATGACTACAGATTTAATCCATATTTAAACACAAGAAAAGATGAGCACAACAAACTAACAGCACCTGCTTCAAAAGCAAGCACATTTACAATTTCAAAAACAGAATCCGTTTCTATTTTGCTAATATTTCAGGAGTGTTTTCTTTTTTTCCCAAGTAGCTTGATGATTACAAGAACCCATAAACTTTAGCTCTGAATAATAAAACAGTCTGAGGAATGACTCCATGAGACACTACTACATACGCGATGGGTAAATAAGGGAACTGGGATTCTTTTCATGAGCACATCTCTCTGCAAAAGACCTTTCTGAATCCTCGGATTTCACATTTGCCAGGGTGAGTGCACGCTACTCCCAGATGCCAAAAACGACATTCTTGATTCTATCCTCTTATTCTCTCTCAGCGTAACCAATAATGCGCACTGCATTTGCCATTGTTAAGGGGCCAGCAGTACTCCGCACCAAGAACCTAACAAATGAAGCAAGCCCAAGACTCAAATGTGAGACTCAAGTGACTGATTGCTAACGCCACCTTTTGTGCACTGAACCCCCATAGTTGTGAATGGCTGATGGTGATTGTTAGAAATCAATAAAAGATAGGCGTCGTCAGTACAAGAGACGGAATATAAGGAAGTCAGAGCGGAAGAGACAGAGGGAAACCTAAATATATTAGACACCCAGGAATGCTGAAATGAACTCCTTTCATTTCAGAGGGACATAAAGAAAGACAAAGGAGTCAGCTGGAATTTAGTACCTGCCTGCTGCTGCTCCGGCTGCTGCTAACAGACAGTCCATGGAGACCCTGTGGCGGAGAAAGCATTCGTATGCCTTCTCTTGGCAGGAGC
Organism: Tupaia belangeri chinensis; assembly: GCF_000334495.1. Lineage (NCBI taxonomy): Eukaryota > Metazoa > Chordata > Mammalia > Scandentia > Tupaiidae > Tupaia > Tupaia belangeri. The sequence continues at coordinate 3,224,222 of NW_006160218.1, forward strand.
CTGGAGTGATGGGACGAGTGTGGCTATAAATGTGAATGCATGCTACTTCATCAGAGCCAGGTTCCGGGTTACCAGCTCAGTGGAGTTAGGTAGAATAAAATCTGACAAATGACTGTTGAATAAATACATGAATGCAACTATTGCTAAACCTTCCAGAACCTGTGGTGTGGTATAGCAGACCAGTGGTGACCGTGACCTCACATCACCAGTGGCCAGAAGAAACCTGTATGTCAGGTAAACAGCAGGAGGGCCAGGTACTTGCTACCCCTCCCATGTCTGTTAGAGTCCGTGTGTCTTCCGCCGAGATAAGAAGTACTGTCTAGCATTCAGGCCTCCATTAAAACATGTCTCAAGGGGGCTGGCAAGTGGCATGGTGGTTAAAGGCACTGGATTCCCATATGGCCGACTGTGGTTCGACTCCCGGACCTGGCGGCTTGCTTTCACACTTTCTCTCTCTCTTTCTCACTCTGTCCCTCTGTGGTCAAATTGAAATAAGCAAATGAATAAATAAATAAATAAAGTTAAATAAAATAATTCTTAAAAAGAAAAACAAAACATGTCTCAAATTTCCTTTATGCTCACTAAATGTGCGTTAAGCTAGCTGCATTTAGCACCACATGCGGGACATTCCGTACTAAGTACAGTATCTACTTCCTTACTTCCCCACGTTAACATAAACATCAAAGGGAAAGAAACAAGAGAACAAAAGAAAAACTCACATTTCCAAGGGCAAATGAAGCATCGCAGCAGGGAGAGATTCAGAAAAGTCAAGCTAGACTCTCGTTTCTTGATTTAAATATCCAGACTAGAAGTTGTTGTTGTTGTTTTGTTTTAGTTTGGAGAATGGATCGTGATTATTACCAAGCTGTTCTCACTCATTTCAATGATCATGCTTCATGGTAAAATAGAAATACTCGAAGCTGTTATGTAACTCTAGAGCCTTATCCAGTGTGTTGCGGAACTGTTCAGAAGGGAGTTAACTCTGAAGTTTACCCACAAAGAGCTTTGCCAATGCAGGCCACAGAGTATGACGGTTTCAAGTGCAGAGACTGTCAGACCCCCAGGGTGTGCTCCCTAGTTCACCCTGTTAGCTGTCTAACAGTGCCCAAGTTACTTAATTTTTTTGCACCAAAATGGTACCTATGATTATTTATGCATTTGGAGATCTATGATCATTTATATTTTCTTCCTATTGTTCTGCATTTCTATTTTATAATATTCCAAAACAAAACAAATTCAATAAAAACTAAGAAGAAAGAAACACTAAATGGTAAAGAGGCATCAAATAAAAAGGAAATATTAGACGAGGCATCACTTTTAATGCTAAACTTTACAGAATTCGATGGCAGATATAATCAACACAGTTTTCATTTTTTACATCACCTAGTGGAAAGCTTAACTCGGCCACTCAGTTTTGCAAATAAGCAATTTCTAGGGAGAAGTTCTTTCAGAGTTGATGCTCTAGATCAACGGATTAAAAATACCACAGAGAAACTCGCCCACCCTCTCACTATCAAATGCCTTTTTTTTTCATCATTCTGCTGTTAAGTCCTAGCTCACAGACGACACTCTAGCGCCGTACTAAGTACAGTATCTACTTCCTTACTTCCCCACGTTAACATAAACATCAAAGGGAAAGAAACAAGAGAACAAAAGAAAAACTCACATTTCCAAGGGCAAATGAAGCATCGCAGCAGGGAGAGATTCAGAAAAGTCAAGCTAGACTCTCGTTTCTTGATTTAAATATCCAGACTAGAAGTTGTTGTTGTTGTTTTGTTTTAGTTTGGAGAATGGATCGTGATTATTACCAAGCTGTTCTCACTCATTTCAATGATCATGCTTCATGGTAAAATAGAAATACTCGAAGCTGTTATGTAACTCTAGAGCCTTATCCAGTGTGTTGCGGAACTGTTCAGAAGGGAGTTAACTCTGAAGTTTACCCACAAAGAGCTTTGCCAATGCAGGCCACAGAGTATGACGGTTTCAAGTGCAGAGACTGTCAGACCCCCAGGGTGTGCTCCCTAGTTCACCCTGTTAGCTGTCTAACAGTGCCCAAGTTACTTAATTTTTTTGCACCAAAATGGTACCTATGATTATTTATGCATTTGGAGATCTATGATCATTTATATTTTCTTCCTATTGTTCTGCATTTCTATTTTATAATATTCCAAAACAAAACAAATTCAACAAAAACTAAGAAGAAAGAAACACTAAATGGTAAAGAGGCATCAAATAAAAAGGAAATATTAGACGAGGCATCACTTTTAATGCTAAACTTTACAGAATTCGATGGCAGATATAATCAACACAGTTTTCATTTTTTACATCACCTAGTGGAAAGCTTAACTCGGCCACTCAGTTTTGCAAATAAGCAATTTCTAGGGAGAAGTTCTTTCAGAGTTGATGCTCTAGATCAACGGATTAAAAATACCACAGAGAAACTCGCCCACCCTCTCACTATCGAATGCCTTTTTTTTTTTCATCATTCTGCTGTTAAGTCCTAGCTCACAGACGACACTCTAGCGCATCCGATAACACTGCTGCCACACCAATAAGGAAAGAGAGGTTGTAAACTCACCACTTAGCATTCACACGGTTTACAGGATTATTTTTCCTTCCTCCACAATAAGAAACCCTCATAAAATCATCCTCGTGACCGCATTAAACTTAATTTCTCCCAAATTGCATGCCATATTCATAAGGCTTGACTGTGTGTTTAGACAGTGCTTATCTGTTATGGGGCTGTAAGTATGGCCCAAGTCTTTTATTTACGCCTATATATCACTGGTGGAAAGACACACGGATTCTTTTATTTTAAAGCATCCATTTTCTGATTTGCACTAAAAGCTTAGAGTCCTAGAGATCATAAACGCCATATTCAATCAAATTACTATACCACTGAGTTCATTACTCATGCTTTCACCAGGACAAACCAGTGCTGTTGCATGGAAAACCAACCATTCATTTATTCAATATACTGCCAGGTACTGAAGACAGCAATAAAAATAAATCTAAGAATCTAAGTCAGCTCTGCATTGGAGGTTCTCATAGCCCAACTTGGAAGAGACTGGGAAGCAATCCCTGGGCCTCACGGGCTGCTATATCCACACTCCTCCACCTGAGGCTGAAGGATCATGGAGGACAGAACGCATGTCCAGGGAGCAGCTGCTAAAACGGATTTGCAACGTTTTAGGAAATCAGTGGGATGTCGCCAGTGGGTAGGAGAGAGGACAAGAAAGCCCCATGTTCTAAACGCGGCAGAGACCGCTACCTGGACAACAGGAAAGCGTGAACTGGAAGACGAGGGCCCTGGCCCCAGCCAAAATCATCTTTTCACATACGCAGATGTCACATCATTTGGGTAACACCATGAGTCAACTCAACTGGCAAACACACTTGGCCAGAGCGTGTGCCGGCTGCCATGCTGTCTGACTGGAGTCCCGATGGACATCTGGCTTGCTTGTCAGCTGTCCCCCCGCCCCCCGTCTGCTCTAGCGCTGTGCGGTATCAACGCCTTCTTACTGGGCATACCACAGTTTGCTCCCCCCCGTCTGCTCTAGCGCCGTGCGGTATCAATGCCTTCTTACTGGGCATACCGCAGTTTGTTCCCCCCAGTCTGCTCTAGCCCTGTGCGGTATCAACGCCTTCTTACTGGGCATACCGCAGTTTGTTCCCCCCCAGTCTGCTCTAGCGCCGTGCGGTATCAACGCCTTCTTACTGGGCATACCGCAGTTTGCTCTCTTCGCAGCCTGGGGAAGTATCTGTGTGCTGCTCTGTGATAAGACATGACGTCCATGGTTGTGTCCATACCCACACATGCACACGCACACACACACACATGCATGCAGCCGTGCACTATGCCTATTCTTCAAGGGAGCAGACCGTTAAAGGATTCCTTGTACTAATGTCATAGAAAGGAAAGTGATGTGTTCAGACAAAAAGTTCCATGAGGATTCTCATGATCTGCTTCTCAACCCCTACCTACCCATGTCAGATAGAGTGTTACACTACCTAGGCTCTCTTATACAGAATATAACCAAGGCGAACCACAGAGAAGGTTCTGATGGCCCATTGCTGCCTCGATCACCACCCTATTATTTTTCCCGGGACATGATTTCACATAGAAGGTACAGGTTCTACAGGCGTGTTGACTCAGACCTTACAAAAACAACACAACAGTAAGATTTGCAGAGTAAATTTTCCAGTAAGATTTGCAGAGCTGCTAAAATTCATCTGCTTCTCCAATCTGAAGACCTTCCTCTGAGTTGGCAGGGTCCCCTGGGTCCCCAGGACCCACGTCAGAGAACAGGAGCTGCTGGGGAAGGCTGTGCCACTGTTCATGGCTGCTTCTCCTCATCTGCAGAGCAGCTTCACTTCTGATAAGGCTGTAAGCAGCTAATTCAACCAGACGTTACACTCCCACCTACTGTATGCATGCCTCATCTCTTTCCAACAAGGCATAACCCGCCTGGAATGCTATCGAGAACACAGATACAGGTTGGCACGGCTAGTAGTAATATGGTTTGGTGGAAAATGGATTAAAAGAGGCCATAAAAGCACAGAGAACTGGCAGGACGAGGAGCTCAGGAGAGAGCGTCTGGTATGTAGGCTGTATCTGTAACCTGAGGGCTAAGGCAGGCAGATTCTGCATGGATTAGACAGAAGTTTGGGTCCTGGGCCACGCAGTTTGAGAAACACGCTAGGCTCACGTGTATGCATGCCCAAAATCCTGAAAGGAAGGACAGATGGAAGAGAAGTGATCGTAGAGTGACCATTCCCCACGGGAGTGCCTTTCCCTCTTCCCTTTCTCTCTCTCTGGTGAACACACAAGCCCTCTAGCAAGAAAAAAAGAAAAAAGGAAGAACACAGAAAAAGTATGGCCCACACCAGCGAGCAGTCACATGTGGTCGGAGAACCTCTGTGTGCATGTGGCCCACACACGCAGGCTTCCCTCTGAGGAAGTGTGAGCCTTCCTTCCTAATCCCACATCCTTCCAAAAAGGAGAAACATCCATAAAAGGGATTCTTCAGGGGATTAATTGGTTGTGGTCCTTTTGATATGAGTCTGGACTAGGAGAAATACACTGTCTACCGTAAATTTATTTTACTTTTTAAGGACATTTACTTCTTTCATGAGAGTGAGAGACATAGAGATGGGGAGAGAGCAGGTTAATCACCCTAACAGACACTCCTGCCACACTCCCTTCCCAGCCTTCCCAGCACCTGGGATCATCGGCATGGGTGTCCCAGAGACAGACCAGAAGGAAAACTGAACCTCCAGTCTTTCACAGGGACCCAGCGTCTCCTGAGCAGCACTGCTTCCACTGTGCACCCCCAGCTGGCCTGAGGTTATTTACCCTCATGTCTCTTGCCAAGGCCTCCTTGGGCTATGATCAATTATGACCTGCCGGAAAAGAACCCAGGGCATATTTCACCAATCTCATATGTAAATTTGATTGTGGTGTGGCAGGAACAGTGCGGGACTTGCCAAGGAGGCAGAGCAAGCCATGAGGACCAGAGGATGTCCCAGGGTTAGAGGAAAGCTCTGTGGAGATCCTGCACGGGGAAGAACCCAAAGTGGGCGAGGGTAAATCGTGAAGGTGTGAGGATAAGGACCCCCATCTCTCTGATCAAATATAACTGGACATACTCTCACGGACCCAGATAACACAGCATGCCCAAGAAGAGGTTCCAGAGAGCCCACGGGATGCAGGTCTAAGAAAATGGACTTTGAATTAAGTCCTGTGAGCTGGAGGCTGAATTCCAGTTTATTACTGATAGCTCTTCCCCCACAAAGTGTTTTCTTCACCTTTTGCAGTCTCAGGGTTGTCTACCTAATGTTAAAATGTGGTTAAAAGAGCTATCAATAATGCATGTGAGATACTTGGCACAGGCTGACAATCCACACATAAAATTACGATTACATAAACAGTGTCTAAGAACTCAGTGAATTGGAACTCTAGAATTAAGTGCTGGACATCTGTGCCCTGCAGCTCGTCCATCGGTACGGCTGCCCCGTGTGACCTCAGTGAGGACCTCGTCAGGTTTCCAGAATTGTTGAACATTTATTATTCTAGGACCAAATACTATGTTTCCTTCCATTGGTCAAGAACTTCTATTACATTCCTGGGTTTCGCATGCAAGTTCATGCTCATTTAATAAACACGTTTATCTTACGTACAACCACTCGGAGTACTGTCACTCGGGTTGAAGCAGGGTGGAGACTGAAACGTAGCCATTAAATATCTGTCCCTTGGTGAGGACAGGACTCTGCAGGGCTGACTCACGTGGGCAGGTTCTGGCTCATGTCTGAAGACGCCCCTGCTCACGTCAGGTAAGCCTCTGCCTACAGCCCGGGCCTGGCTGAAGGCTGGGGTGGATCGCACCACCAAGACTCTATTAGGGGTCTGTTTTCTTTCTCTCTGTGTGTTTCTCACTTATGAAAGAAATTAATCAAGTTCGCAAAAAATAATAGCTTATAGGCCTTTTTAAGGCACCCAAGGAGCCTATGACTGAGCCTCCTGTAGGAGAGATCTCAGAAAGCAGTGAGAAGTGAGAGATATGACACAGCAAGAAGTCTCAGAGGAAGCCTTTGGGTTTCTGGCCTGATTCTCTCGTCCCTCTGTTATACTTTGAGTCCTTACTCCTTCCTTTCTGGAGGTGCGCTATAAACATTTTAGCTTTATAGAAGTCCCCGTGAGATGTCAAAATATCCCAGCTCTGTATACTTCGCCTAATTCAGTACCTAAACCCGGTAAATCCTGAATATCATTTGTTTGACATCTCTGCCTTCCCCATCCTGCGATTCCTAATATTATTGTTAGGGAATCGCACATTTCTTTGAAACCAATAATTCTTCGTCAAGACACTAATCCAGAAAAATCAGACGTCTTGGTAAATATTTCAAAACTATCTGTACAAAAAAAGCCCAGTTCCCTTTTCTTCCTTAGAGTTCCTGTCACAACATTCACACCCTTGATGAATAGCCAAGTGGGGCTGGTGGTTTGGAGTGTGGTGGAAGAATTGGATACCTCAGGTTTCACACCCAGGAGTCTTCCAGAAAACACGCCGTATAAAAAGGCAGGAAGAAAACATCGGTTACAGAGGCAGCGAAGTCCTGTGTCACAGCTACCAGCGGGTCGCTTGACTCGACAGGAGCCACTACAGGGTGGGTTAGGGTTAGGGAGTGGCTCATAGACCCAGGCAGGGTCTATGACGTGTCTCGCTGTGGCAGAGTGACAGCCGTCAGCCTTCAAGCCCTGAGAGGCGTGGAAGGCTCTCTCTCAAACAAGGCCGGGCCATCTCTGCAGGAGCATCTCTGAAACGAACGACCGCAGCCTTTGATAATGTCATCTCCTTTGGGCGCGAACACGAAGGACACCAGAACGACTTTCGCTCTGCAGTCCTTTTCTTCTTCATAAGGATCCGCTTCCCCTTAAAAGAATTCCCACTATACATGACTCAGTTCTCACCAAGACGGCATTGTTAGGAAATTACTGATTCCCAGTTATTTACCGACGTGCCTGGGATGGAGCAGGTGTATTAATTAATGATATGGAATTTAATTTACTAATTAATTCATCAAGGCTCTGTGAAGGAAAGATGGCATTTTAAAGGGAAGAAATAAATGTGTACTATTTCTGGAAGAGTAAAGTCACTTGGACTGCTCTGGCAATGTGTGTTTTCTTAATCTGCAGCAAACAAATGCTATGCAAGTCACAAGTATACACATGGAAATAGCCCCACCCCTACCAAGTGTATTTGCATAAAATCTGCCAGTTCTGCAGCAGGAAGTCCACGGCTAGCCATGTTCTGTCTCATAACTTCATTAATTTTGGTGCTCAGAGCCACTGTACAGAGGACATGAGTCTGCTTTTAGCCTGGAGATGTTTACTTCTCCTCTCAGACTCCTTATGGATAAATAACAGAACCGAGCCCCCAAAATGACTTGCTTCTGGGCCAAGCCATGAGGCAGTTGTTCCCTCAGTAGCTGGCTTCAACAGCCTTTGCATCCTCTTAAAGAAGCATGTCTCATGCTTACTAATAAACTGCATTTTAAGCAGTCAAAAAAAGAAAGCGGCATATGAAACACTAAACGTGGAAGCTGCTAAGCATAAAGATGATTCTCACGTAGCCGAGGTGGGTAACAGTCCTTCCAGATCACAGAGTGGCCTTAAAGCACAGGTAGGAAAACCACCACGAGACAGGGATTCCGAAACCAGGAATGTGTCCAAGTGGCCCTACGGCATATTGCTATTCAACGCCAATAAAATGAGAGTCCTGCTTCTGGGTACTGTTTACCAAGATCTTAAGACCAGATCCCATGTTACGAAGATGAGTGCCCTTAGTTCCCTACGCTTTCAGGAAAAAATGAAATCATGTATCACTCTGCACTGTGACTGTATTTTTACTTCCCCAAATGTTACTCACCAACAAATTATTCTGTTTACCACCATTCATATGGTGGCCGGCGCAGTTCCTGACAAGAAGCAAACAAACAAAGCATATTTCTTTAAGCAACCAATCTGAGAAAGTTCATTATTTTATTACCTGGAAGGAAAATACAGCCTACCCTAGCCATAGTCTCAATTTATCTAAAGATTAGTAAGTGATCGGATTACCATAGTTTTGTACTATGTAGCAAAACACAACGAATATGTTTTTTGCTACATAGTGCAAAAACGTAATCTGATAACATATTTCTCTAATGTGTTCTTGGTCAACACTCTCAACTATTAGAACGGGTCATGTGTGCTACTGTCTAAACAAGTAACTTTGCAGCTACTGTCTAAACAAGTCACTCTGCAGCTCCCATGGAAGTCTAAGAGACCATGTGGTCGTATTAAGAGAGGGGGCCTTAGGAGGCGTTTAGGAAGTGAGGGTACCACCCTCACAAATGGAATCATGTCCTTCCGAGAGTCTTCAGAGGATCACTGTCCCTCCCCATTCTTCCACGCAAGGACAGAACACTCTTTTTGCTAGTGAGGACGTGGCAAGAAGACAGCAACGTGGGAGCAGAGAGCACCTCACCAAACGCTGAGTCTGCTGGCCCCTTACCTTGACTTTGTAGCCTTCTGAACTATGAGAAATACCCACAAGTTATGGACCACCAGTATTTTGTTAGAGCAGCAGTAAGAGACCAAGGCGACTTGCTCTATTTAAAATGGCCATTTATGAGACCATGGGCATGGCGGTAACAGACAGGCTACGAGGCAGACCCGCATGAAAGCTTTAGGTTTGCAACCACAGACCTTCGACATGCTGGGTGCACACATGCCTGTGACCCGGTGCTGCTAAAGCTGGGGTGGGTCGTGGGGTGATGACCATCACCATTCTGGGGTGACTCTTTCTTTTTCTTTCTCTCACACCATGGTGCACACATGCCTGTGACCCGGTGCTGCTAAAGCTGGGGTGGGTCGTGGGGTGATGACCATCACCATTCTGGGGTGACTCTTTCTTTTTCTTTCTCTCACAGCGTCCATGTGTCTCAGTCAAAGAGGAAATAAATACAAATGTCTACATTAATTAATGAATTCGACGGCCCCTTCCTGCATCCAGCTAGTTGGGCAGAGGGGTGGCCTGCCCACAAGCCCCATCCCAGAATGTGATCGACAGAGACGCCAGGCCTCTCTGGCCCTTCTTCACTTGACCTCTGTGATGCTCCACGTGGGGCTCTTGCCCCTACTCCGTGACCACCCCTCCTCGGTCTCCTGAATTCCTGTCCTCCACGCCTCAGTCTCGGACGGCCTCTCTTTACCCGCACTCAGTCGTCTCAGGAGCCTCACCTCAAGTCAACCCTGACCACTTCCCACTATAAGTCACCAGCGAGATTCTCCCCTGAAGTCTGGACTCAGATAGCAACAGAACCACCTGCCCATGTCAGGGGCGCCTGGGAAGGAAGCAGACCTCATTCCAAATGGCCCCTGCCACCAAACCCGTCCCACTCTGTGTCCCACCTCTGCAATGGGCTCACCAATCTGCCAGGTGCTCGGATTAACACAAAACACAAAGAAAGCCTCTTCCCTCCACTTCACACCTACCTCATCTGCAGACCGCGTTGGTTCAGGGATCAGAGTGGAAACCGTCCTGCACTGCCCGACCTCAGCCCATGGCCATGATGTGCTTGCTGCCTGTGGGTTGGAACAGCCTCTCAGCCAGTGTGTCTGCTTGTGGCCTCGCTGTCTGCAGGTGGTTCTCAACACAGGGCTCCCAGCGAGCCTTTCTCAACAAAATCCAGATGGCGCCGCACCCCTGCTTAGGCTCCCCCCTGCCCTTGTCTTCCAACACACAGGCCCGAAGCTGCCTACGTCGTTCACCTCCCCGATTCCTCTCTGCCTTCACCCCCTCACTCTGGTCCACTCAGATGCAAAGCTCTTTTAAAAGACAGCTGCCTGAAGGACTTTCTTCTCATGATTCCGTCTGCATGGATTCCTTCTTTTGGGGTAAGAATTATTTAATTTTATTTTTTATTATTATTATTTAATTTGACCAGAGAGAGAGAAAAATCAAGAAAGCAAGCCACCAGGTCCGAGAGTCAAACCACAGTCTGCCATGTGGGAGTCCAGTGCCTTATCCACTATGCCACCTGCTGGCCACTCTCTACTCAATTCTGACCTCCTTGTTTGGTTTACTTCACTCCAAGCTTATTGCAGCATCTCACACAGACACACGCATGCACGCGTGCACACAAAGACACACACACCTTGAATCTGTTTGTGATCTGTCTAAACCTTAAGCTCCATGAGAGCACACACTTGTATCCTTTCACTTAGCGCTGTGCACTGGGCACCCCCCACAGGGCCTGACCCATATGTGGTCCGCAGTCAATGCAATTTTAATAAATAAGTAATTATATTTCTATATCTAGACAAGAATCACTTGGGGGCTTCAGTTACCTTTGGCTTAGTCACTTCATTCTGATGAGTAAGATCCTAATTGACATACGATCTTTTCATTTAATTATTAGAGATACTTTTGCATTTAATTTGCCAAGCTTAGCATAAATTTAAAAGGAACAAAGAATACTCCAGTGACTTCTTAGAATAGATGCTGCTATAAATCTGCTGGTTAGGGTACTAACCTAGGGAATATAATTTATGGGAAGCATATTGTGATTCCAGAAGCAATTCTTACAGGCACGACACAAGACTTCTGTGACTACATGTCTGCCCCATGCTTCCTCCCATTAGTGCTGAATGATGGCTTTGTCATACTCCAGAGTCACAAGTGCAGCTTTATATAAGCAAATTAATACAGGGATGTCGTTTTCTTTGAAGATGATCTCTTCCATGAGTAAGAGAGACAGAGACGGTCCCCCCAACAGCGTCCTTATGCCACAACTCACTCTCAACTTCAGCAGTCCCAGACCATGGGGAGTCCAGCGCCTGACCCACCATGCCACCTGCTGGCTCTCCCAATTTATTTTAATTATGTAATCATTTATTTTATTATTTCATTTTGTTATTCTTTTGATCAATGATTAAATGCGATAAGCATTACTACATCTGGGAATGAAGAGTATTAACAGAATTTTTAAAGCAAAGGCATGATTGTTCTCAATGCAACGAACTGAGCATTAACTAGACTGAACTTGTGCATCATCGTTTTGTAGAATATTCCTACTTATTTAGAAAGAAAGCCTCCTGTAAAACGGCATGCCGTGCCACGCTTGCAGCTGCCTTCCACAGTCCATGCCCTTCTCCTCTCTACTGCGCATTCCCTTCTGTGCTTGCTTATTTCAGCTCCTGTGTTCTGCCCCTCATGTCTCTTCCGGAGGGGACATTCTTTACACTAAGTCCTTCCCTGCTGAAATTATGGTGTGATTGCTATCTCCTAATTGGACCTTAACTGATATACATACTGTACTGCACTTGAGAAAGAGTAGCTTGCATGACAATAGAGGTACGAATGCATTACTGGAGGATTTCTCAGAGTTGTCGGAGGATGCCGGTACATTTCACAAATCTGAAAGGAGGACTCCTATGCAGAGTTTCATAGACTGTATGTAGGCAAGCTCCAAGATTACACAGCGGCACAAGATCAGGGCTCTGTGGTCAGCTGTGCTTTATGGACACAGATGTTATCACTGAGGACAACGTGTCTTCATGGGGAACAGCAAGTACGATCTTAACAAGTCAATTCTTTTTATTCCTCGATAAATAATGGAATAATGTTGGGGATCTTCCCGTCCTTACCTACCTGAGAGAAGTCGCACCTGGTCATGAATAACCACACCTTGCTACTGAAGGGAGAGCAGAGATTCTTGGTATAGGTACTTGATCGCGCCTAACTCAGAGAGCTCGGGCTTTCCCGTAAGCGTGTAAGACATCCTGGAAAGCTGCACACAATCTGAGTTTTTACTCTGCAGCTTGAGACAGTGTCCTGTGGGAAAAGACCTTGCAGAGACCTCTGCTTTAGAAATATATGACTTAAGCACTAAGTGTCAGACACTATCAGCTTCTGGAGCTGTGACATGGAGCAGGACAGTGCACTGGTAGAAGCTATTATTACCTTTTATGTACATTCACCGAAACGTTGTTAAGGAAATGTAATTACCAGTGGGGAGGCTCATTTATCCAAATTATTCTGGGCTACCAAAAAAAAAAATCTGACATGTAAACAATTTAGATAAGGATTCTAATAATCTAGCTCTACCAAATGTCTGCAATTTGTCACCGGAGTTCTTATTCTTTGGTGGAACTGTTCATTGTCCTTAAAGTGTAATTTTAGTTGAATATCTATTGGGTGGATAGCTATAAGTCAGTGTCAAGATACTAAGTTTAAATAAAGCTAAAAAAAATACATAATACAATGAGAATTCATCCACAAATTTCAAAATAGAACATAGTGGCACTCTGATAATGAAAACGCAGCTAACTCATTAAAACAGAAAACACAGATCTTCAAGAATCTTCAGAAAATCACTTTGGATATATAATACAGGCATTTTTGTTGGGAGTTAAAGAGTCAACCTCTTAAAAGACTTGAGTCACAATGACAGGATCAATACTGTGTTATGTGTAAGGGACACAAAGAAAGCAAGAGAGACAATTGCTGTCTTTAAATAGTGGGTAAGCAATAAAAATAAGTAAGTGGTGGTATCTAGATGATTTTTATAAGTCAATGGAAAGTTCTAAAAGTACAACAGGGTTCTCGAAAACTACAGTCTAGATTTTGAATGAATATTTAACCTGAGAACAATTTTCTAGACAAACCAGCATTCACCCCAATGAGCCAAGTCAGGCTCTGAGACATTTTTCTTAATGGCTGAATATTTGCAGCTAAAATGAGATTCATGTAAGTGCAACTGTCTAGAGTAGCTCTTTTATTGTAAAATGGAATGCCCATGCCCCTACAAATAGCACTGGGGGCGGGGATAGGGGTACTAATTTCCTTATTTCATAAAAAGTAGGTTTTCACTTCTTTGTGACCTCTACCGAATTTCTTCTAGGCTCTAAACCCTGAATTAAGCCAGATAAGCTCAGAATGGCACAATGCTTTTCTTTTTCTTTGAGCAGCTCACTGTCCGGCAGACAAGACACATGGGTAAACGAATAAATTAAAGTCTGATCAGCCCCATGACATGGACAAGAACAGTGCTGTGGGGAGAGATTCCAGTGGAATACTGGAGCTCCTTGCCATTGGCTTGTGAGTGTCAACTGCTCAATTTTCAGGAGCTTGTAAGCCAGGCACTGAATACACCCATTACTAAGAATTCAACTAGACAAAGCTACAATGAAATAAAGTAGATTTAGAACGAAGGTTATAATTACGCTAAATTATTTATTTTACATTATGCCATTACCTATGCATCTGACTGTTGGTTCTAGCTACATGATGTAAATGCCACATCATGAGATGCAGCTATCATCAACTCTGCGTTCACCGACACCACTCTGGCGGTCTGGAATTCGCTTTGGTGGGAGTATTCACAGGAGAAGAAAGAAGAGAAAGTAAGAAAAGCAACTTTGTCAGACAAGACCCTGAAGACCAGCCTGCAGAAATAAAAGTCTAAACTGGAAACCTCTTTGAAGTTATCGTGCCTTCTCTGATCGCATCTCCTCCAAATCTAATCACTTGCTATTGCCGTCATTAGCTGTGCACTCTCCCCTACTCCCCACTTTCTGAGCCTGTGTAAGGCTATATTTCTCAGGCCCCTTCAAGTTGGGTATGGCGATGTGACTCGAGGTTGCCTAGGGGATGAGAACGGAAGCGAACAGCCATTTCCAGGTTGAAGCCTACAAGGGCAGCCTGTTACCTGCCATGTTCAGTTCACCTGGCAGTAGCGAGTGTGGACGGTCACTGAAGCCCCTGAATGGCCAGGATGAACACTCATCCCTGGAGTCTTCACTTGGATGGTTTCTACTGGGCAAGAACAAGACTTGTGTTAACCTCTGATACTTGGGGTTACTCAACAGTATAGCATGGCCACCCACCTTCTTTCATGCCCCTTTTACTCTCTCACCAAAACCACCAACTAGACACCTCGTTCCTCCTACTATGGACGGACTAGCATCTTTCAATCTGTCCTCTGCAATCCTTATAGGGTAGAGCATGGGTTTAGGTCCCTGCAATACTTTTCTTCTTAAACAGCTTTAAAATACCTCCACTACATGCAGGATAAATCTGACCAATTTGGAATGATATTAATCAAAAAGTCCTTCATGATCTGGCCCAAAGTATTTCTGTTCCAATCACCTGGGACCAGTCAATCTTCAGACAGGTCTCCCGGCATGAGAACACCGAGACCTTGGGCCTTTAAGCCATCACGCCATCCCTCCTCCTGACAAACTCAAGCTCATACGACAAGCACCAATTACTGTGTCACTTGCTAAGTGAACCCTCAAGCAAGTCAATTACTGCTCCCCTTCTCGGTACTTTGCTCACATACATCTGACAGGAAGGATCCTCGGACACCATACACAATTTTTATATTTCCTTATCTAGACTTAGCCTTCTGGAATCTATTTTTGTATCTTCAGGGCTTGATGCAAGAGAGCTCATTAGAAGCTTGCACTCAACATATATGAGCAATTAATCTTTGATTTACTAAAATTGATCAGCCACAGCAGAATCTTCCCTTTGGTTTTCTTGACTGTGATTTTAATTAAGATCATATCTTAGACTATTGCCAGAGCTGTGAAAGGAACTTGTGATCATTTATTTCAGTCCTTTCGCTTGACGGATAGGAACCAAGACTCACAGATGTGTGCTGACCTGCTGTCTATTCAGTGACCAGGTCAGAAGGAAACCCTCAAGCCTTGTCACTTACCTACTGAGTTCATTTTGTACTAACGACATCATTCTCACATGCACTAATCACAAACTCACATTCTCAGTATCTATGCCAAACTGTGCCTGAAAAACTTTCGATTTTTTTAAGGAGGGTGGGAAATGGCAGAGGATGAGAGGGAGGTCATCAAGGTGGAGGGTTGGGGAGGGAAGAAGTAAAACATACAGGTAACACAAAATGGAAAATTATCTGTTGAAGATAGTATGTATGGTAATATCTTTGATTGAGCCAATATACAGTGTATTCTGGATGGGAAAATTCATTTGCTTTAATTATTTTTAATTTTTTTTAATATTGCTATAGGGCTCATGTGCTCATGAGAAAGAGAGACAGACAGAGACAGGGAAAGTGAGAAGAAAGCCACCAGATCAGGAACTCAAACCAGGTCGGCCATGTAGGAGACCAGCACCTTAACCATCATGCCACCTGCTGGCCTGAAACACATTCTTTC
>NW_006160218.1:3239981-3262034 GCF_000334495.1 Tupaia belangeri chinensis
TCCCTAGAATTTTTCAATTTATTTCATAGGTCATAGTTACATACTTTGCTATTACTTTTCATATAATCTGTTTTTTACTGGTTAAAATATTTCTTGAAGAGGTTACCCAATGAAAAGTAAAATATTTTAAGGTAAATTTCAGAATTTATGAACCAAAAGAGACCTGAAAAATTATCCAATGCAAATTTTCCATTTGACAGATTTTTTAAAAAATGAAATCCTAAAATCTAGGTTTTAATAAAGACCCCATGGCGACAGCATGGTCAAATACAAGCACTCTTGGATTCTCAGCTCCCAGGCCAGTGTTCATCCTGCCATTGTGGGAGTTGACTTCACTAAAAACCTTGGCTGTTTCTGCTGTATACAACACAAATCCCCATTTCTGTTACTGACGTTGAATAATACAAGTAACAAGAGATTCTCTCATCTACTCGCCACTAAAATACAAATGAAAACAGTGACATCTAAGACCTAAAGCCTAAGTTACTAAAAGATTTTTAAAATGTTTTAAAATTAAATTCAGACCACTTACATTTTAGAAGGTACATATACTCATATATGAACAATGCAAGTAAAGAAATCCATACAAAGAGGAGAGAAGGAACAAGTTATGTGGCTTGAAATGTGTTTGCTTTTATTTCTCTTCCTATAGTATACTTGAAGAATTTTAAAAGAAAATCCCACACCAGGAAAAAGTTCTTGCAGAAGAAACATGCGAGGGAGGCAGAGGAACGCGCGCAGTCTCAGCGAAATGGGTCACCCTGATTGTCCACCCAAGGCAACCGGAGGAGGGGGTCTTACAGTACGAGCCTGTACTCCGTTCCAGGTTAGAAACAAAGGGAACCCTGCTGACTGGTTAACTGACGCCAAAACAGCATGAACCTCAGTGGACTCAAAAGAGCCCCTTGAATGCAATTACTAATTTCCACGAAGCATCACTATCGATACATCTATCAGTGTTGGACAATTAAGAACATATTTCATCTCTCCTGACATGTGTCCCGCTTGGCACTGTGTCACTGTCAAACCAATGCAAGCTTTTATACTGTGGTCTCGAATGTTTATTTCCCTAAACCCACTCTTTGCTTTTGGCCAGTTAAAACCAATAAACCTGACAAGACCTGTCTCCAGATACCAAGGTCCAGCCGTGGGTCTGGCCATCGCCCCTTCGTCTCCTCATTCTCCTCAGTTCTCAGTAGCATGCATTGCCTAGGTTGCTCATTTGGGATAGTTTTAAAATTTGTATTTATTTTATAGTTTATTTACAGCTAATTGGTGCACAATATGGTTTCTCAAAGCAGGCATGTAGTGTGTGATCATCAAATCCAGGCTATTACCATATTCATCATCTTCAACCAAGTGCATTACATTATGCCGTGCACCTTTGATTTTTGTTTAGCGAGGGACTTTTTGAGAGCGCGATGATTAGCCACACGTTTTTTCTTTCTTTTTCCTTTTTTTTACTGTTATGGTCTGCATTTGCGTAACTGATGTGGCCTGTTCACAGGCAGGCATTCTTGTGTCTGTTAAACACTTTCTCCTGAGCCCCTGCCCCACACCCAGCTCCTTCCATGCAGTCCCTGGTATCTGCAGCTGCCCTTCCTACAAGCATGCCTTCAGATCTTCGAATTTCGGCCGTGGCTGTGTGGACAGTATGATGACCTGCCATGAAATCAGAAGAGAAGAACCCATGAAAGCATGAAAGACCATTGAGCAAGCTACTTTAGACAATCTCGGCTGCTAAGTTAGCCACTATGCATTGCTCAGAAAAGGAAGGAAAGGTAAAAATACACAAATGGATTTATTATAAAATCCAAGTGAAACCTGCTAATCATAAAATGTTCACAAAGCTGAGAAAAGAGCTTTGTTTTAATAGTTACTTCCAAGAATGGTAGATATGTAACCCTAAGGTCATACACCCTTTGTTATGGGAAATACAATAAAATTAATGTTTGCTACAAAGCTGTGTGCCAACGCACCTTAAGTTACACAATGTTCTTATCATAAGAGGGTCCATTTTCTCACCAACTTGTGATAATTAACCTTTTATAATGACACTGTTTATCACAATCTTTCTACTCTCTAGTCTAGGTAAAATATGCATTCTCTTCATAGTTAGGACATAGTGGAATTAAGAATTAAAGAGGCTGGGGCCAGCTGACTGCATAATGGTTATGTCGCTGAACTCCCACATGGCCGGTCAACCATGGTTTGAGTCCCAGACCCAGAGGCTTCAAACCCATGCCGGGCACGTGTGCATGCATGCCTAAAATCCTGAGAAGAGAATAGAGGAGAAGGGATCATGACATAGACATCCACCCTGGGGGTGAGTTCTTGCTTTCTGTCTGTCCCTGTTTCTCTGGCGAGCACAACACATCTCGTAGCAAAAAAAAATCTTAAAAAAAATTAAAAAGTTAAGTGAATTGTCAAATAAAACAACTCCTAGAAATGGCAGAGCAAGGATTTGAAGAAGTGTCAGTCTGGATCAAAACTGGTATTTTTAATCAACATGCCTCTTCTCTACTGAATAAGCACTAAGTATATTTTTGTATTTGCTCTTGATCCCACAAAATTTTAATTTGTTCTCAAATGTATTTTAAATATAGGTTGTAACAGGTAAAGTGTATGTAACTGTCTTTAACACATAAGCTCTAAAAAAATGTATTTTCAAGGTTTGAAAATTGAATCTATGTTTCAAAAGGTAACTTGACAAACTTACAGCTTTTAGATCACTCTTCTTCTCTTCTCCAAATAATTTATGAAGACTTATTTACAGAAAGTTTGAAGAATGACTGGTTTTCAAAGATGTATCAGGAAAATTTATATGGAAAACTTGCTTTTCCAAGACACATATACAACTTATAATTGTTTCGAATGTATTTGTGTCATAAATGAGTTTATTATTTTCATGAAATAAATAAATTACACAATCCATAGAACACTCCCTAAGCTAGTCTCACCATTATGACACAGGGAGAAAACTGTACTTGTTAAAATACAATTTTTGTGTCCAAAATATTTCCCTGGTTGTCTTGAATAGCTCCTTTGAAGTGGAGTCCTTATGTCACAGCCAATTCTCTGTTCTTCTCATTAAAATCCAACTACCATTATGCACAGGGAAAATCAAATGAATAAACAGAATGTTCAAACAAAAGCATCCAATGGCTAAGTCATAGAAAAACCAAGAATGGTATCTACAAAGAAGCAGGGATTTCTATTTAATTCGCTTTCGTATTCATTCAATCATTAAAGCAATTGGTCTTATCTCTGCGTGTGGGCTTAGCCCCAAAGTGTTTCTAAAATACGGACGACGCGCATACACTTGAGGGACCGGTCAGGCAACTGTTCAAATACCTGAGAATATGCATTTATACATACATGTCTGTGATGATCTGTAGGTAGATACAGGTACACCCACATATGTGGGCAAATCATAGACACATGCAACATATGCAAACACAGGATGCTTTCAACAATCAAATACAATATTTACCCACTAGGAAGTACACAGATTCATTTATGCTGAGAAGAGATTCTTACCGTTCTGGAAACTAAGCAGCGTTTTCATAGACCTTTCTTCGTTACCCTTCCTCCCTCTCACCCCTCCACCCCTTACCTTTTCCATCCTTACCTGTAACTCTCTCTTCCTTTGTTTTTCTACCCACTTTCTTCCTTGTCTCTTCTCACAAATAACTATGGGTCATACCACATGTGCTAAGAACTAGTACGTGTAGAAAGGGCAAGTTAAATAGAGAAAGTGGCCACCCTTGTGGAACTGTACCTGTACTGGTTGCAAATCTGTTGAATAATGAAAATCATAGGATTTTATTTTATTTTTTTTACTTTTTTTTTACTTTTTTTTTTGTCATAGGATATGTGTACTTGCCATAGAGAAACAGAGAGAGAAGGAAAGTGAGAAATCACTTCCCAGGGGGACGGCCACTCCTCAATTCCCTCTCCATTCTCCTCTCTGGATTTTGGGGAGCTCATGCACACATGCCCAGTGTGTTTTTCAGGCTGTCAGGTCAGGATCTAACCTCAGAGTAGGCCATGAGGGATCCAGTGCCTTAACCACCATGCCACCTACTGGCCCAGAAAATCGTAGGATTTTTAAATCAGAAAGAGTTATATTTCAAATCATGATGGCATCACTGATGGGGAATTAACCTCAATGAATACCCATTAACTTAAAGGGAAAATGGAAATAATTTCATCTCTTCAAATATCTGGAAAAGTAAATGAAATAATGAATGAAAAGATCCTAGTGGAGAGTCCAGCGTTTAATAGATGCTCGATAAATGGTACATCTCTGTTCTCCCCACACACACTTAATCAGCAAGTCGCAGTTAAGCCTGAGCTTCAAGGTTTAGGTTCACAGATGGTTAAGGAAAAGAAATATGCCCAGGGCTTTACATTGCTCAAAAGCAGCTATTCTTCACCAGAAGAGATACCCTCTAGATTTCTTCAGAAATAAAATACGTTGGCTGTTACCAAAAAGAGAAAGAGAAAAAACTGAGAGACAGGAACTCCAGAGATGGTACAAAAAACTAAGCCCATAGTGGATGTCAATATGGCGGACTCAATGGGACTGATACGTCCTTTCTTGGTGCCATTTTGCAACGCTTCCATATAACAACCCCAGTTTTATGTTTTCTACTTTTATGTAGGCGGTGTTTTACTTCACGAGGAAGACAGTGAGGGCAGGCAGACACCATTTCAGATTTCCATGAAATAAGTTGCCGCAGGACAAGGTGGTGAGCTGGATGAGGAAGCAGGTGTGCTGGGCACCCAAGTGCGGGAACGAGCAAAGTGAAAGTCCTCACTCCGGGGGCACGCTGCATATTCCAGAAACCCAAGGCACGCCCTGCTTCTAAGTCACCTACCAAGGAGTCGAGCCCTCATCACTGCGATGAGCTGGATGATCCCAGCTGATATTTGGAAGCAGTGGGGGGCTCAGTGGAAACCAGCATTATCTGGAATTAAGCCGCTCCACTGCTTGCTACAGAATTCTAGAAACTCGGAGCCCAACAGTCTTAGTTTTAAACAGACAATTTTATGAAAACAATGAACCAAAGTTAGGCGCAGATTTACAGACAGAGGTAAAGCACTTTTGAGACCCTGGGAGTAAAGTATAAAACCAACTCTTACGTGCTGATATTAATGGCAATGAAAGGCAGGTTAGAGAAAATTAATGTTTCTTCTCCAGCAATAAAAATCTCAGGTGCTACGTTGAAACGACATTATTATAACTAGTAACAAAGCTGCCAAATAGAGGCAGATTGATTTGCAGGTGGTACAAAATGGCAATTTCATTATGTTTTGTTTTCCCACCATGCACTGCAGAGAGAGAGGGTCCTCAAGAATAAGGAACCCTATTACTCTACTGAGCATTAAAAACGAGTGATCGATTCCATTGGGGTCGATTCTTTACCATCCAAGCAACTTTTCTGACTATAATTCATCTCCTATGCACATTTTGTACTGTGATTAATGAGTGATAGGAGCCATTGATCCACCTGACAATTTTATTTGCCATCGTAACACAGGAAGTTGGCCTTCTGCTTCCTCTTCTTCAGTCTCCTGGGAGTTTTCCGACATGAATCAGCAGCTGAAGTTCCAATTACCTGCAACACTATGATGGAATTTCCAAGACACGTGAGAGTTAGGGCCGGTCTGACATACTGGTCGCTTTGCCAAGTTCATGGCGTGTATATAAAAATCGGTCCTCAAAGCATTAACAGAGACACAGAGAAATAGCAAGACTTAGTTCTCCTACCCCTCAAGGAATTTTCAAAGCAGATAAAAAAGTAAGTTATAAACACACGGCTAGATTAAAAAATAGCATGAATGTAGTTCAAAGTCCAACACAATAATAAGATTTATAGAGACATATTAAGAGTATAAACATAAACCTACAGTGAAAACAAAGATTAGAAGAATATCTCTGGATAATCAGTGTGTGTGTGTGTGTGTGTGTGTGTGTACACATACATATATATGTAAATGTGTGTGTGTGTGTGTGTATACACATATATATGTAAATGTACCTTTACCATATTCATATATCCCATTATAAACATGTGTTTGCTTTTCTAACAAAAGTATGTAAAGTGCTTTCTGGAGAGGGACAGGTTATCTTGAGCTGGGGAAGAAAGGAAACAGCTACATTTACTCTGGTCTGCAGGAGCAGAATCGGTAGTTATCAATTACCATCTAAAGTTCTTACACTAATTTCCAATGGCTACCATAACAAATCACCACGAATTTAATGACTATAAACCACCCAACCTCATTATCTCACAAGTGTAGAGTCAGATGTCTGAAATGGGTCTCACTGAGGAGAAATCGGGGTAGAGGCAGGGCTGCATTCCTTCTGCAGGCTCCATGGAAGACCCTGTTTCTCTGCCTTCTACAGGTTCTAAAGGCCTTCTGCATTCCTTGGCTCATGGAGCCTTTCCATCCTCAAAAACAAGGACAGACGATGGGGTCACTGTCACATATATATTCTGACAGTGACATATATTCCTGTTTCCTGTTCTAGTTTAGTTTTGTTTTACTTTTAACTAACTTTATGATTACATTGGCCCACTCAGGTAATCAGGAAAATAGTCTCATCTCAGATCTCAGGCCCCTTGACTTAGTCACATTTTCGAAGTCCCTTTGTCATTAAGATAAGAATGTAATAGGTTGTAGGGATTAGGACATGGTCATCTTTGGGGAGGTGGTTTATTCTACATACCATAATAATATCAAGAAATAATCACCTTCCTTCGCACAGTTCCTTTTTAGGGAGAATGCTTTTTTTTGTTTTCTGTTTCATATTTTTAAAAGTATTATCATTCCATCTGAGTGGTCTAAGAAAGCCACCACGTCAAATTCCTAGCTCAGCACCCAGATGACAAGGACACCGATGCAGAAGGTCTTCTCCACAGGAAGTGCAGCTTTCGCCTCAGCTCCTGCAGCACACCAGATGACCAGATGAGAAACTGGACTGCTGACGTTAGGGGCACAGCCGTGAAAACTCCTGGTACAAAGCTGTTTGCCCAGTGACCTCAGGGCTAGACCCGACGAGATCTACGTGGAAAATAAATCCAGGGGAAAGTCGACTGGGCTGCTGGGAAAGTCATCATGCATTTTTGCATAGAAAAACATAGACAAACACTCATGATTTTTCCATAGTCCAATAGATGATGACCTTCTTTTCTGATTTTTTTTTTTTGGAGAGGTTTTTGCTATAGGGCATGGGTGCTCGCCAGGAAGAGAGAGAGACAGAGAGACAGAAAGCAAGAAATCACCCCCCAGGGGGGATGGCCATGCCACAATCCCTTCTCCTCCATTCTCCTCTCGGGATCTTGGGCACACATGCACATGCACCCGCTGTGAGTTTTAAACCACTGGGTCCAGGGATCGAACTGCGGTCGATTACATGGGAGTCCAGCGACATAGCCATTACGCCAACTGCTGGTCCCAATGATGACCTTCTTGACAGTCAAATATTGGAGAAGAGTTTGGTTAGTCAACAAAAATCCTGAGCTACTGACACTGAGATACTACCGTAACCTCTGCTATGAGTTGAATTTTGTAACTGATTACAAAAAACTTCTACTGCTTGGTAGACCCGTGCGTATTAAAGCAGATGCCAGTGCCTGGTGAGTCTAACCATGACCATAATCTACAAAGTCAGGATTTCATCTCTGCTCCTGATTCAGCCTCTGCCTACCAGCCCTGGGTGAACATTTGTTCTCTCAGAACTTAGCAAGGTCACCTCCCCTGTGCAGCCATGTTTCCCACTGCTCATCCCCCTCATCTTGAATCACCCTGGTCTTTGCCTTCTATGGCATTCCAGGGAGTAACCTTTTCCCTTCTCAGCATGTCTGCTTTCTCACCCGCACCCATTAGTACCCAGAGGTGAGGGTATGACTGATTCACTTCCATTCACCGTGAAGGTAGCTATGTGGCCAGGGAGAAGTTTACAACCTGATGTGGCTATTCCACCTGCAAAATATTCAAACACTTCAGTAGGGGCCTTCCCCTGGGACTCACAATCTGGTCCCTAGAGGAGCCAGTGGGACCCTACTTTGCAGTGACAGCCAGGCCATTGTGATCAGTCAGTGGCTGGGCATGTTCCAAACCCCAGGACAGTGCCTGGTGCTCAGTTAATACTGGGTGGGTACATATATTCTCTGCCACTGCAGAAAGGCATTTAAGTCTTTATCTAACACAGTTCTTCAAACAGGATAGTCTGCAAATTTATAGTGGTTCAAGTCAAGGAAGACTGAAGAATGGTCAGATGGTTCTACCTCACAAGTAAAGACAGTTTACTATTTTGAAATGAACATCGCGAACAATGAAACAGCAAATGGTGCCTTGCAGAGATGAGATTTTTAACTGGCCTAGAAGTAAAATTAAATGAGATAAGCATAATGGTATAGAAAAGAAAAACAATGCTAAAGAAGTTCTAGAACAATCTTCAAATGGCAAAAAGTGCAAGCATTTAACATATTTCAGAGAGCAGGTGCCAGTCCCTACCTTTAGATTATTTGCTTTGTACCTATTGTTATTAACTGAAGGTATTTTTTTAAATGAGGTTATTGTCCCGTTTTAACAATGTAGGGTTTTTTTTGTTTTTGTTTTGTTTTGTTTTGTTTTAAGCCATTGAAAGTAACTGTTATCTTAAGTGAGAGACTACAAATAAACATGATTGGGGATTGGTCAGGTCATCAAATCTTAAAGAAAGCCTTACTCTATAAATTTGAAATTCTCTTACTTTGGCGAGACTGCCTTCTCAAATCTTGAAATTCTTATAGAGGTCAACATCAAGTTACAGAAAAACTAGTAGTAAAAGCTGACAACATACCAAATAAGGGGGAAAAACTTTCTAAGCTTTGAAGTACCAGGGAAAAAGCACTACAGAAACAATGAACAGGTGCAGAAAAATAGTAAAAATAGTAAATCTACATGTGCTGTAAGCTATAAAATAAAACAAACAAAAAATCTCTGAAATATATCCAAGAAGGAAATTATAATTGTGTTTCATATAAAAAGACACGGTACGAATTACTAAGAAAGCTCTAAAACCCTAATAAATAAACAGACAAAGGACACTGTATTACTTTGCTAAGGCAGCTATAAAAAAATAAAATAAAAAAACATAAACATACTGGGTGGCTTAAACAACAGACATTTATTTGTTCACAGTTCTGGAGACTAGGAAGTCCTAGCTCAAGGGTTGGGCAGGCGTAGCTTCTTCCAAGGCCTCTCTCTCTTTGGGTTGCAAACGGTCCTCTTCTCTCTGTGTCCTCACATGGTCCCTCAGTCACACTGACTGAGAGGCCTCGTTTGCTCAGAATTACCTCTAGAAAGGCACTATCTCTAAATGCAGTAGTACTCTGAGGTACTGGGTTTAGGGTTTTAACATAAGAGTTGAGGAAGGGAACAGAATCCAGCCCATAGCAGATATAAACAACGGTTTTTAATTGTCTGAAAGAATGCACATAAAAATGATGCCTTTGCTACTAAGTAAAGGAATGCTAATTAAAGGTAACACATCAAGCCCTACTGTGGCACAGTGGTGACTTAGCTGGACCCACATGGGAAAGGTCAGGGGTTTGCATACTGGGACCTCTCTGAGCAGGCTGGGCTGGCATGCGAGGTGCACCTATAACCCAGGACTTGGACACGGAAGACAGATTGCTATGTGAGGACCTTGCTGGGGTGCTGACTCTCTCTCTCTCTCTGAATCACCCTCATAAATGAATAAACTTTAAAAAATGAAAAATAAAAGGAAAGCCTAAGTCCATTGTTCATCAAACTAGCAATGATCGTCAAAGCACTGTGCTGGTGAAGTGTCTGTCCAGTGAGGACTTTACATGCTACTGGCAGGAGTGCACGCTTCCAATGTAGTTCAGGACGATAAAAAAAACATTAAACTCTCATATATATCAAGATAATGAAGCAAAGGGAAAGAAAAACATCTCTGGACATCAGCACACTTACTCCTGTTCTGTGCAGAGATCCTTACTGAACTATTATGCTTACAATACCCAAATATTGGAACTAATTTAACTGCCCATGATGGGGACGTGATCATGTAAATTATGCACTTCATGAGCTGTTTTGCAGCCATTAAAATGGCATTTGAACAGAATAGAAACTAGGTCATCTCCACAGCATAGCAATAATACGCTGCTCAGGAGACGCTGGATCCCACGTGGTGACGGCGGTTAGAAGCTCTGGCCCAAGCCTACTGAACCACGCCACCATGTGGGTGAGTGCCCAAGAGCTGACGAGCTGGAGGACTGGAGCAAGGCCTGCAGCCAGGTCAGACGCTGCAGGAAGAAGGTCCTAACCTGCTCTGTCTCCCCCTTTCTCTCTCGTGAGTATACATGCACATTCTATCATGAATTCTAAAAAGCCTAAAATATTCACAATTTTAAAAACTCAGTCTGCAGAGCTATATATTACACATATATGCAGAATAAAGAGACAGGATATACACATTCAGCCACTATAATAACAGAATTTTTTTCTTTACTCATAACATATATCTTCAATTTCCAAAAAAGCAATGTGTGCTAATTTTTAAAGTAAAAATAATTATTTCAATTTAAGTAAAATTGACATGAATGTGCAAAAGTTTAGTTTCAATCCTACTGAGAACAGGTTAACAAGATAGCTGTTCAATTAAGTTCTCTGTTTTCACTTTGTCACAGTTTTCTTTTCTTTCTTTTCTTTCTTTTCTTTTTTAAGGTTTTTGCCATAGGGCATGTGTGCTCAACAGAGACGGTAAGAGGGAGACTGAGAAGGATGCCACGCCACATTCCCTTCTCCTCCATTCTCCTTCCAGAGTTCGGGCACACACACAAACACCTGGTGTGATTTTTCAAGTCTCAAAGTCCAGGACTCAAACTACAGCCAGCCATGTGGGAGTCCTGGCCCTTGCTACACTTTCCAAACGAATGCTCTGCTGAGGCGAGTGATCTCTTCACTTGAAGAACATCACCAGCCTCAGCCTTATTTTTTTTTTTTTTTAATTTACTATAAGGTGTGTGTGCTCTGCAGAGAAAAAGAGAGGAGACAGAGAGAGAAAGGGAAAATGAGAAAGCACGTTCCAGGGAGGATGATCCCAGATCCCGACTTTATTCACTTGTTGGGATTTTGGGCATCAATACAAATGTACCCAGTGTATTTTTAAGGCCACCTGGTTGGAACTAGAACCACACCATTGACCATGTGAGATCCAGCCACTTTAATCACCACCTCACCTAGCTAGTCCAATGAGTCTTAGAATTCTTGCAGAATATATCCCTCTGCTATTCTAACATCATTTTTATTTATTTATTTTTTTGATATCAATGTGTTGCAGAAGTTGCCATTTCTAAAATCAGTCAGACCTGTGTTAATACCTTGAATCCTATATTTACTATTTCACTTAAGGTAAGCTACCTAACTCTGATACAGAAAGTGGCAGAAAATCTACCAGGATGAGAAAGATTATTTGATTTTTTGCGTATAAATGTCTCAAAAGTCACAGGCAACATGATTTACAATTTATTAGATCATTGTTATTATTTTTCCTGTCATTATTATATTTGTACTTCAAAACAGACTTATTAATGATAAGATAAGAAAATAAAGACATATGAAGTAAAGGGATTAAAAAAGTTTAGAGTTAAAGCATATTTGTGGGAATTTGATCATTTATCAGTCTTCCTCAAGTGTAATCATGATAGTAAAATAATAATAATAATGAAAAGGAAGAGTTGCACACTCCTAAGGAGGAAAAAAAGATAAGAAAGGAAACAACTCAGACAGATGCACAGAAATTGTTTCAGTAACAAAAACAGAAATGAAAGCTAAGTGCTTGTACTGAATGATAATCAGAAGCAAGAGAAAGCTCCAGAATTTGAAGGCAGCTTATACTGAGAATAGAAAGAAATTATATGGACAGATTAGTCTTCTCAATTGCCTCCCTGAACACTGCAGCTAATCTACCCCTCCTAAATCCATAGGAGGAGGAATACTGATTTTCTGCAGCATGGGAACCTGAAGCATACTGGATTTAGACAGGAGTAATACAAATGTTAGAGTTGATGTACTAAACTGGAATTTGTTCCACAAATGCAAGAAATAAAATATCCCTTCCAAATTCTAATCCTAGAATATTAGTATATCCAAGAAGGAATTTATAATTGTGTTTCATATAAAAAGACACGGTACGAATTACTAAGAAAGCTCTAAAACCCTAATAAATAAACAGACAAAGGACACTGTATTACTTTGCTAAGGCAGCTATAAAAAAATAAAATAAAAAAACATAAACATACTGGGTGGCTTAAACAACAGACATTTATTTGTTCACAGTTCTGGAGACTAGGAAGTCCTAGCTCAAGGGTTGGGCAGGCGTAGCTTCTTCCAAGGCCTCTCTCTCTTTGGGTTGCAAACGGTCCTCTTCTCTCTGTGTCCTCACATGGTCCCTCAGTCACACTGACTGAGAGGCCTCGTTTGCTCAGAATTACCTCTAGAAAGGCACTATCTCTAAATGCAGTAGTACTCTGAGGTACTGGGTTTAGGGTTTTAACATAAGAGTTGAGGAAGGGAACAGAATCCAGCCCATAGCAGATATAAACAACGGTTTTTAATTGTCTGAAAGAATGCACATAAAAATGATGCCTTTGCTACTAAGTAAAGGAATGCTAATTAAAGGTAACACATCAAGCCCTACTGTGGCACAGTGGTGACTTAGCTGGACCCACATGGGAAAGGTCAGGGGTTTGCATACTGGGACCTCTCTGAGCAGGCTGGGCTGGCATGCGAGGTGCACCTATAACCCAGGACTTGGACACGGAAGACAGATTGCTATGTGAGGACCTTGCTGGGGTGCTGACTCTCTCTCTCTCTCTGAATCACCCTCATAAATGAATAAACTTTAAAAAATGAAAAATAAAAGGAAAGCCTAAGTCCATTGTTCATCAAACTAGCAATGATCGTCAAAGCACTGTGCTGGTGAAGTGTCTGTCCAGTGAGGACTTTACATGCTACTGGCAGGAGTGCACGCTTCCAATGTAGTTCAGGACGATAAAAAAAACATTAAACTCTCATATATATCAAGATAATGAAGCAAAGGGAAAGAAAAACATCTCTGGACATCAGCACACTTACTCCTGTTCTGTGCAGAGATCCTTACTGAACTATTATGCTTACAATACCCAAATATTGGAACTAATTTAACTGCCCATGATGGGGACGTGATCATGTAAATTATGCACTTCATGAGCTGTTTTGCAGCCATTAAAATGGCATTTGAACAGAATAGAAACTAGGTCATCTCCACAGCATAGCAATAATACGCTGCTCAGGAGACGCTGGATCCCACGTGGTGACGGCGGTTAGAAGCTCTGGCCCAAGCCTACTGAACCACGCCACCATGTGGGTGAGTGCCCAAGAGCTGACGAGCTGGAGGACTGGAGCAAGGCCTGCAGCCAGGTCAGACGCTGCAGGAAGAAGGTCCTAACCTGCTCTGTCTCCCCCTTTCTCTCTCGTGAGTATACATGCACATTCTATCATGAATTCTAAAAAGCCTAAAATATTCACAATTTTAAAAACTCAGTCTGCAGAGCTATATATTACACATATATGCAGAATAAAGAGACAGGATATACACATTCAGCCACTATAATAACAGAATTTTTTTCTTTACTCATAACATATATCTTCAATTTCCAAAAAAGCAATGTGTGCTAATTTTTAAAGTAAAAATAATTATTTCAATTTAAGTAAAATTGACATGAATGTGCAAAAGTTTAGTTTCAATCCTACTGAGAACAGGTTAACAAGATAGCTGTTCAATTAAGTTCTCTGTTTTCACTTTGTCACAGTTTTCTTTTCTTTCTTTTCTTTCTTTTCTTTTTTAAGGTTTTTGCCATAGGGCATGTGTGCTCAACAGAGACGGTAAGAGGGAGACTGAGAAGGATGCCACGCCACATTCCCTTCTCCTCCATTCTCCTTCCAGAGTTCGGGCACACACACAAACACCTGGTGTGATTTTTCAAGTCTCAAAGTCCAGGACTCAAACTACAGCCAGCCATGTGGGAGTCCTGGCCCTTGCTACACTTTCCAAACGAATGCTCTGCTGAGGCGAGTGATCTCTTCACTTGAAGAACATCACCAGCCTCAGCCTTACGCGCTCCCAGTCGCTATAAACATAATAAAAATGGAAGATCATGCTGTGAAAAAAGGAGGAGATCCTCGCTATGAGAACAGAGCAGAGGATCGTTAGCTGAGCAAGCTGATCTTGCAAGGAGCTCTGATAAGACCATGCCCTGCTCAGCCTATCAGTCTGAGACGACCCATGTTCTAATCCGCTCTTCAGTAGCTAACAACTGAATACCACAATGAGTTACTTGGATATGTAGTTCATGACTGTGGAGGTCTAAGATCATGCTGAGGCTGCATGTTGGAAGACAGGACCTTGAACACAGTGGCTGTCCATGTCTCTCCCTGCCTGGTCTCCTTGCCCTCTTTTAAAAAGAGATTTTTGCTATAGGGTATATGCGCTCGCCAGAGAGACAGAGACAGACAGAAAGCAGGATATCACCCTCTGGGGGGGATGGCCATGCTGCCATCCATTTTCCTCTATTCTCCTCCCAGAACTGTGGGCACATCCCTTGCCCTCCTAGGAACTGACCAGAACTCAATTGTTGTGGCCCTACCCTGATGACCTCATACCCAAAGGTCCCACCCTGGAACGCCATGACCAAATTAAGTTTTCCCTTAACGCTTTTATAATACAATCAAGTCTCAACACACCAACACAAGAATTTCTGGGGGACATTCAAACATGGCGCCCTGTGAAGTCTGAGAGAGATTATAGTTAGGCAGACACAGTCAAGAAGCACTGGGAACCAACAAAGCTGAGGAGGCAAGAGGGTCCTCCCTGCAAGTCTCCAGAGAGCCCTGACACTGCTGACACCTGCAGCCAAAGGGCTTGAGTAGTGGCGTCACTCTGAAATTTCCCATTGGCCAAACCAGCAAGCCTCTCTAAATATCCACCTGACCATTTCCAAGAGAAAAACACGATTATCCCATCAATCACATAGCATTGTTGATGAGATTAAAGAAGACGCTGTAAGAGACACTTGATAAACTGCAAAGTAAACAGGAATGCTGACTTTATTGTCATTAATGGTTTAGAGTAAATGTCAATTTTGTACTGGGTTTCTATCTATGAAATATGAAAATATAAAATATGAAAGAAATTTACGTAAGTACATGTTCAGTTTGGCTTTTAGTTCCTTTTCTATTACAGAATCATTTTTGCCTAAGGGTAGATTTATATTCTGAAGACTGACTTTGGGCCCTGATAGGAATCGTTTATCACAACGACAGGTGAATTATTAGGGATGTTTCAGAAGGGGAGTGACCTGGAGCTCAGTTATTTTTAGTACTGTTGTGCTGTCATTAATAATCATTTGTGCTTTTAGTCACCTGAACTCAGATAAGAAAATAAATAGATGACCCTGACAAAGCATGGCAGCATTAGAGCTGCTGATTTAAAAGCAAAGCGAGAAGTTAAGAACACAGAATCCTGCCATCCCTGTCCAGAACCTGGGCATTGTCCATCTTTTTTTGAAAAAAGTGGTAGATGGCATAAAAAGTCAGGAAACCAACTGCAATTGTTTCAGGAATAACCAGAGGACAATAGTGGGTTTCTAAAATTCAGCACTGTAACAGCTACTAGAATTGCTCAGTTCTTAAACTAACAGCTTAAAGCAGTACCCGTCAGAAGATTAAGTTTATAACGTAGACTGGGAAGCTCCTTATTACGTCATAGGGAAAGTCATGACATATTTTTCTACACAAAAAGGCATCACGACTTTCCCAACAACTCATTATCAAAAATATTATTGAGGTATCAGCAGTTAGAATAATGGCTATGTCGCTGGACTCCCATGTAGTCGACCATGGACTCCAAGGCTTAAACTCACGCCGGGCACATATGCATGCATGTCCAAGATCCCAAGAGGAGAATGGAGGAGAAGCGATTGCAGTGTAGCCATTCCCCCGATGGGTGATTTCTCACTTTCTGTCTCTATGTCTCTCTCTGTCTTTCTGGTGAGCACACGCACCCTATAGCAAAAACCTCTAAAAAATAAATTAAAAAAAAAACGAATTAAAATAAATAAAATGCTATTGAGATATATTATTTTAAGCACTGTCTCTCAGAATTGATGGAAATCAGCCATGACTTCTAAATTAAAAGGCAACTGGGATGGATGCTCCTAAAGGCTGTGCTTTCTTCCCTAGTGGAGTAGAGCCAAGACTCCGTTCTCTGCTCAGCCCCGACAGGAGACTGCTGACAACCAGAATGGCAGAGAGCGGCTCCCCCACAGCTCCTCTTTGGGGAGCACATCGTCAGGGCAGGGTCATCAGCTCCCGGATGGCGCTGTCTCCCCATGGACGTCCACCTAGTGGCTGATGCTGCCCTCGTCCCCCGCTTTTGCGCACCTGTGCATGCACCTCCCACCTCTGCTTTCCACACATGTGACATTGCGGTCATGCCACATCCCGGGACCCCTCACCGCCCAGACACTGGGTAGGAGAACAGCAGACATGCCTGCGGGGGGACACACACCCACAGTCCTGGTCCACAGACTCCCGCTGAGTGCCCGCTCCTCTCCTCCGGCTCCTCTGACGGAAACTCCCATCACTCCGTATTCCCGTTTAGAGTCCTAGTTTGTTAATCCCAATCAGAGGCCGAGACTGTAGCTTCCACTTTGATCATTTTTTAAAAGCACTATTTAATTTTATTTATCATTATTATCATTACTTTTAATGTGCTACAGGGCACATGTGCTCACCATTGAGAGAGGGAGAGAGAAAGAGAGAGAGAGACAGAGGAAAAGTGGGAAAGCAAGCTCCCAGGTCTGGGACGGGATAAGCCAGGTGAGAGTCCAGCATTTTTTTTTTTTTTCTGAGAGTGTTTTTTGCTATGGGGTGCATGTGCTTGCCAGCAAGACAGAGAGCAAAAGTTCATCCCCCAGAGTGAACTGTCACACCACAATCCCTCCACCTCCATTCTGTTCTTGGGATTTGGGGCATATAACACACACACATGCCCAGTGTGAGTTTCAAGCTGCCAGGTCCAGGACTCAAACTGCAGCTGACCACATAGGAGTCCAGTGCCTTAACCACTATGCCACCTGCGGGTCCCATAACAGTCCAGCATCTTGACCACCATGCTGGCCACCTGCTGGGCCTTGAAAGTTTTTAATAAACTAATGGAATTAAAACTCATCACAATCAATGAGTTGTTTAAACTCCTCACGTCTCATTGTTTACTAGGCACAATACTGTTCAAGACAGAACTGTTTAAGGATTAAATGATAGAGCACATACAAACATGTTTTGTAAACTCTAAAGTTCCATGTAAGTAGAAGGTTTGTGATTATCATTTTCATTGAAAGAAATTCTCTTTACTCACCGGAGAAACCCAATTATTGGCAGTAGACACTTAGACATCACCCACGGGGTGTGTGCCATAGCACTGTGAGGCTTCCCACATACCACAAGCCTGTGTGATTCAACGATTAGGGAATTCGGAGCATGAAGAGGAGAGGCAATAAAGAGGAGTGCTGGCAATGTGAAGAAAAAGATTCAACATGACTTCAAGGTCTGAGGACTTCTATCACGATGCCTAGCATCTCCAGTTCCCTAGCCCTCCTTCTAGGTCTGATGCCATGGTGGGGATCCAGGTGCACTCATGGAGCTTGATAATGGTTTGATAGCGAGTAAGTGAAACACGAACATCTGCTGAAATAAGTGGCTAATTATAAATACATTCTGAAAGCAAATGCTACCACCTCTTCAGCATTTCCTAGGACTAAGGATTAAGTAATCTATTAGACGTTTTATATACGCTGCTCTCATCTAAGTCTGTGCACCTGTAAGGTGCGAGAATTATTCCAAACCACGTGGTTACCCAGAAGAGGCTAAAAGCCTACTGCACTTCTGAACTGTACTTTCCAAATGTTCGGTATTGATTTGGAGGGGAAAGCATGGCTGTGTATTGGAAGGACACAGAAGGCAGGTGGCTGGCATTAGCTTGCCTCTTCTGCATGGCCTCACCATGGGCCCTCGCCCTGAGCTCAGGACCCTATTAAGCAATAGAAAAGTCCTGTAGTCAGGTGAACCCACCTCACCTCCTACTCAGATGAGACGACGATCGATTATGTATTGTGCTTTACTCCTCTGCAGCAAAGTAAACCCGAGAAAGCACTCTCTCAAAGCAGTTCTGCAGAACGTGATAGATTTCATTTTCCTGGCATCTCTACTGTTGCCAGGATGATTACCCAGGCTTTGCAAGTGTTAATAGCACCTGATCTGCCAGGCCCCTCCACAGGAGGCAGGGGGGCCAAGGGGATATGAGTGAAGACACCTCAAGAAAGCTCTTGGCCAAATCCAGAGTGCAAAACACATAGAACAAACATTCCATTTCTCAAGCAAATCAATGGCCTAAAAAAAAGGAGGATGAAAAACTATGACACATATAC
Source organism: Tupaia belangeri chinensis (assembly GCF_000334495.1). Classification (NCBI taxonomy): domain Eukaryota; kingdom Metazoa; phylum Chordata; class Mammalia; order Scandentia; family Tupaiidae; genus Tupaia; species Tupaia belangeri. Next base: position 3,258,533 of record NW_006160218.1, read on the forward strand.
ATTATGGAATATTAGCCAGTAATAAAAAAACAGAGACCCCATCATTTGATGCAAAATGGATAAATACAGAGGACTTCATGTTAAACGAAGTGAGCCAGACTTTGAAAGACACACACTGTATATTCCCGCTCAGTATGTACCAAACGTCTGCACTCTATGGCAGAGATAGAAAGATCTGAAGATGTGTTTGTAGAGAGGACAAGTGTAGATACCTGAAAATGCAACGGGAGTGGGTATTAGAGAGCAGGTAGTTGGGAGGAGCAAAGGGAAGAAACATTTAACCAACAAAGGAATGTAAAAAATGTTCTGTAATTTATACTTCATAGAGATTTTAATAAAGAGAAGCTAGCAAGTGGCATAGTGGTTCAGGGCACCGGACTTCCAGTGGCCAACTGCAGTTCAAGTCCCGGACCTGATGGCTTGCTTTCTCACTTTCCCTCTTTCTCTCTCTCTCGCTCTGTTCAACTTAAAATGAGTAAATAAATAAATTAAATTAAATTAAAAATTTTAAATTGTCTTAGTAAAAATAAATTTTAATAAGAAAAATTTACAAAATAAAATGTACAGAGCTTTAGAAAAATAAAGGAGAGAGAGCAAGTGTTCCACAATTAAAAAAGAGAGAGAGAGAGAGAGACTTGAAAACATAACAGCCAAATATCACAAGAGGACTTCTGTTTGACTCGATGCAAATAAACACGCTACAGAAAGAATTTTGATGGAGTCACAGGGTGGTGCACTGGTAAAATACAATGCTCTGCCAAACTGAACTACCTGAGAAAGTTCTGGGTTCATGTTCAGAGATCTCCCTGAGTATGCCAGACACAGTACTGGGTATGGCTGAAGCTGAGGACAAATTGTAGCATTAAGACCTTATTGGGGATGCTATCCCTTTGTCTCTTTTTCTTTCTAATTCATGAAAGAAACAAATAAATACACTTAAAAAAGATTTTTGGGACAATTGAAGAAATGGATATTCAATATTCCTTACTGTGTTAGGAATGATAATGGCATGGGGGTTTGTGTACACACACTTTGATCAGTTGGAGATACATATTGAAGAATTTACGAGAGGCAAATCTGTGCTTCCTTTGCCAGCTCCTCAAGGCTGCTAGCTGCTCCACCATCGTTAATTCTACGAGGATTTGTTCATACTCTTCCGTTTTCACCTACTTTGATAAGGGACGGTGATGAGCACAAGCCTTGGAAAGCGGTCCATGTACATAGATAAGAAATAGCAGTGAGGGCCAGACAGTGGCAAAGCAGTAACACAATGCTCTGCAATGGTGCATCCACATGGACGGGTCCCAGGCTCAGATCCCAAGGTCTCCACGCACATGCCGGGTACACTCATCCATGATCTGATCCGAGCAGGCTGAGGCCGGGGGGGAATCTCGGTGTGGACACCCTCTTAGAGATGCTTGCTCACTCTCTCTCTCTCAGAAGAAATAAAAAGATGAATTTCAAAAACTCTATTAGTCAAAGAAATGGATGTATAGAGGCTGGCAGTTGGCATGGTGGTTAAGATGCTGGACTCTCACATGGCTGACCACTGTTCAAGTCCTGGACCTGGAAGCTTTCTCTCTCTCTCTCTCTCTCCCTCTCGTCAAATTAAAAATAATAATAATAAAGTTAAATAAATAATTCTTTAAAAAGAGAGAGATGGACGTATGGGTAACAGAGAAGAAAGGAAGGATGGAAAAAGGAAAGAAAGGGTGGAATAAGGAAAGAAATTCTATTCTTTCCTGGGAAGAGAAAAAATGACTGAGACCAGCAGGTCAGGATCTATATGTAAGAGAATCGCCCCAAACAATTCGAATCCGCCGCTAACTTTCCTTAGTCGTCTACCACAGGAACTTGTTCATTTTATTCTGTTTTGGCTAGACTAAACCCATATATTCTCTCTGTGCGAGCAATTCATCAACTGTGTCAAGCTGGAAACTGTTGAGATTTTTTATTTCTTGCTGAGAAGAGAAGCTCTCATTGAGCTATCACATGCACGGTTATTTTTATTTGAGTCTCTGTTGAAACACCCCTGCTGTATAGCATATTGAATACTTTATTGACCATAAAATGTGCTGCTGCAATTAGAGATTTTTTTTTATCCTTTCTAAGCATTCTGTCTTTCTGGAGGCATTTGGAAGCTCATTCCTGTTTATCAGTTTTTCAAGGATGTCTGCAAGTTAGTAAGGCTGAATTGGAAATTAGTTAAACGTCTGGCATCTTTGAGCGAGTGCTTCCAAGATCTGCAATTGAGCAGGGCAAAGTGTGGCGAGCCTCCTAATACACAATCAACAAAGGATTCCGCACTAGCTGAGATCCTCACTAAGGCATTCACTAAGTAAATTAAGAGCAAATCCATTTAGGGGACTGCCTGATCCATCATTCAGCCTTGTCAAACAGTCTGGGTGCACCAAGTGTGGGCTATCTTCAAGGTCTTTTAGGGGCAATCACAACTATTTGGTGTCACCAAATAAAAGGCCATGGGGCTCCTGGTAGACACCATGCTGAAGGAGCATGGGGTTTCAGATCTCATCTCTAAGGCAGAGTTTGGAACTAGGAACTAAAGACGCAAAGAACTCTGGACCCTGCAAGCCAAAGGGCTGGACCTTCACATCATCAGTGAGTATTAGCTGAATGAATTAATGGAAGCAGCGTTCTCTCTGGTCTCTGCAGAAGATGCCAGTGAGACTATTCCCAGTGACCTAGTACCGTTAATGGTATTCAGTGTTTGAGGTGCAGCAGGACTAGTAACACACGCAGTTTAAGTCCCCCACTGCGTAGTACCCTTTCTGCATCCCTCATCAGGTTAGCAGGGGTGCCTGGGCTTGTCTGCAGCTTTCAGGACCTGCGCTATTTTTGCAGATAACACTGCTGCCGCCAAGGCAAGATTCACTGACGCGTCCTGCATTCTGTGAAATTACAGCCAAGCCCATGTCTCAAAGCTCAGGGGTCTAGACCTGTGATGACGTTCTGATATAGTCCAGGGACAGTGCCTTCAGAGCTGCTGCCCCACTCTCTGTCACTTCCTTGTATCATTTGACACCTGCTCCTATCCCATCCTGCCACACCAGTCAAAAAATAGGCAGAGACTCTGAGAGCGACAGCTCACTGGTCCTGGGAATCTTCCTGGACCTCGTGTGCACTGGTGGTGCAGCAGCAGGTGCCCTGCATACACACATCTGCCCTCCTCCCAGCAAGCTGGCATTCCGGTGACCGAGGGTGAGCATGCGGTAGGCGGTGTCTTCCCCAACAGGTAGCTTTTAAAGCATGCAAGCAGGCTTTTCCCCCTGTTTGCTTTTCAATAACATTACTTTCACATCTCTGCTCACCTGTCACCTTACAAGGGAAACTTTTACTCGCCTTTTATGAAAACCCTTCCCACACCACTCACGTTCCTCCAAGCCTAACCTCTCTTTTATTGCTCCTCCTCCGCTCTATCCTCCAGCCCTTAGCAGTACTCACATCAGTTTATGTGTTTATCAGGTAACTGTCTGTCTTTCCC
>NW_006160218.1:3262337-3297327 GCF_000334495.1 Tupaia belangeri chinensis
GAACTGTCTCACGGCAGGAACTTGATCATTCGGTGCTGAGCACTGCTGAGGACACGGCACGTTATACGGGCTGGATAAATGTGTGTTGGATAAAATACTGCATGAGTAGCCATGAGAAACAGGTGTGACCTTTATTCCAGTTTTACAGATGGGAACTGCCCTGATCTCTCCCCAGCCCTCCGACTCCTAAGACATGTTCTCAGGCGGGGGTCCACACCCGTGGTCAGCCGTGTGACTTCCAGCGTGGCCGAGCACTGCTTCACCCCATCGCAGCAGCTGGGCTGGCGTGAACTGGTGGGGGTCCTTGGCTTTCTCAAACGCAGTTTTTTTATCTGCAAAGTAGAGATGGTGCCTGCTTCTTCCCCAAGGTTCTCGGCAGAAGGAAAGGAGGGAATGAATACAACATTTCTGGCGCAGAGTTCAGTCAGATGAGTGTCTGAGTCACATTATTCTATTATAATAAACCCTACACAGCAAAATCAGGTTTTCACTATTCTTCTGTGAAGGCATCACATGGGAAGGGCAGAGAGGACAGGAGCTGACCACCTCTCTGGGAACAGACAGCCCTTCTCCAGGGGAGCTGAAACTGACAGGCAAGGCAGCTGTTGGCCAGGAGGTGCAAGGGCCCCTCGTCCCAGGGAAGACACTCCACACATGCCTGCATGCCGCCATGGGACAGATCCACTGAGCAGGCTGGCAGAAAAGACACAGAAACAAGCCAGCGTCAACAAGCCGATGAACATCCCAGCACTGTTGGGGACACCGTCGACTGTGCCAACATCTGTGCGGAAAACGTGGTGTCTCTGACAAGAATATTGGTATCGTGCAGTATGTACTCGCCACTCTTCAGAGTTCGTATTAATATGATTTTCGGCAAAGAATGAGCTGACACCTTGGCTCTGCTGGGCCCATTCCTACAGGTGAAGGCGTGATGAGCTTCGGAGCTGTTCTGGCTGAGCCGATGCAAGGAACTGCATTTCCCCTTTGATTTTACCAAAGTTATAAATGGCTACGTCGCCTCTGAAACAGCCCGGAGCACGCAACACATTTTTAATTTCATGAGCCTGGATCCCATTTTAGGATCAGAGTATTTGTTTGAAAACCTACGAATTCTAGCCTACCTGAAAAGAATAGCAATCAACATTTTATAACTTAATAACTAGGATTTTTCTTTACTTGTTTCCCAATTCCTGAGAAAAGCAGAATTCCTTCTTATTCGATTTGGTCAGTTTATAAACTTTAGATTGTTTCAGTTTTTATTTCTTTGTCTGCTATTTACTTTTTCCAGACAGGTAATTTTTTTTTAAAGCTTTTTGCCTGAGGGAGTGTGTACTCAGTGGAGAGAGACCGACAGGGACAGTGAGAGGAAAAGTTGAAATCACCCCGCAAGGAGGATGGCCACACCACAATTCCTTTCCCTCCGTTCTCCTCCCAGGATCTTAGGCATGCACACACATGTGCCTGGCATGATTTTCACGCCTCTGGGTCCTGGATGCAAACCACAGCCGGCCATGTGGGAGTCCAGCGACCTAACCGTTTTGCCATCTGCTCACCCCAGACAGGAAATGCTTTAAATAGCTGAGTTAAGTATTGCAAGGAATCACTTTCAATTGCAGCCTGCCTCTCTTACATGAGAGAAATGCACAAGCGTGTTTATTAGAGTGACTCCCTGACAACTTTGAGAGGAACACGGATCTGCACTGATATTTCTGAATTACTCCTGAAATAATTCCGGAGAAATTCCTGAAAGCAAATCAACAGAAGCTTCCGAAATGTGTCAACTGCCGTTTAGAGATCTTGAAAAGCCGGCATAGCTTTCACTTTGAGAATTGGGAAGTTACAAGAAAATCAGACAGGATACATCGCTATATGCTTTAGGCTTCTACCAAAAAGAGAATAAAAAGAAAATAAACACAAGTATAGATTTGGACTACATCATCAGAAGAATCGATTAGGTTGCTGGGAAAGTCGTGACGTGGCTTCTATGCCAAGATGTGTCACGGCTTTCCTGACAACCCAATGTAGTCAAACACTATCTGCCCCGAGGAGACATTTAAAGTGGAATCGCAATACTCGTCCTCCTCCTGTCTCTGTGTAACCGGAGACAACCACGAGGAAGTACAGGGCTGGCGATGCTCTTTTCTTCAATAGAGAAAGCGTAGCTATTTAACCACAGAATGAGCAGGATATTTTGAATCAACAGTGCCAGATTAAAATCCTGGCTTCAGCAAATTGCCAGCAATATGATTATCATTTAATTTTTAAAAAAAATTTACTGGAGGGAGTGTGTATCCACCAGAGAGAGACACAGAGAGAAAGAGAGCAAGAGAAGGGAGAAAGGGAGCCACATCTTCCCTAGACAGAATCTTCCTTTTATTCCCTTGTCAAGTCGGACTAGCAGTGCTCGCCACACTGTCTAGGGCTGCGTCCATGAAACGCTAGCTGAGTCTGAGCCTTGGCTACGATCTTAGCAATGAAGTCACATAAATGGCTTCCTGGGAAACCAACCGAAGAGCAGACAGAGCTGCTCAAGCCCACGTGGAGTCCAGAAGTGTGGTCTCTACGGATGAAAATACACGGCTGGCTTGTGGCTCTTACCGCCTAGGTGTGTGTTCTTATACTATGATACTATTTGTCCACAGAGGACCATAATTCTCTATCTGCAAAAGAGGTATGGTTATAGGAATAGCTTTCTCATTTTAATGCAAGAAACAAATTTAGAAAACGTGTTCTGACCACAACACAAGGCACGTAGGGGTCCAATCAATAAAAACAGACTGTTACTGACATTTTACTAGTAAGTGAAATGAACTAATTCAATAAAAAGTTAGGGGTGCTTTGTCCTGGGTATTGGGAATACAATGGTAAATAAAAGCAGCAACCACTCTGTTCTCAGTAAGCAATTTCTGATAGCAAACAATTTCTGATAATGTCAACAGTGACAAATGCTCTGAAGAAAATAAAGCCAAGTACTGTGAGCAGAGAGTGGCCGACGATCTGTGTGTGTGTGTGGTTGTGGGTGAGGCTGTGTTTGGGGTACTTTAAAAAGAGGATGATGCCAGCACACACCTCACTTGAGGACGAACAGTTTGCACTCTGACCTACATGACAGTATGGCCCAGCTGGACACTAGGCCAAGAGTCTGCAGGACTTGGCACCTGCTCATTCGAGGTGCGTTTTCAGACTTTCTGCAATCTGCCACCCCCCCCCCTTCATTCTTTATTTATTTCTCTCATGAGAGAGAGAGAGCCAGGACCATGGGCATGCACTCACATGCCCGGTGCACACAGGAAGTCTCAGGGCATGAACCCAGGACCTTCACATGAGGCTTCAGCACCACAAGGCCCTACAGCTCCAATGCACCACCAACCTGTCTCTCTGTAAACTGTACCAGCAAATGGATCCATGTTTCAATGCACGTTCTTCCTCCACTTTGCTCCAACCAAAGGGATGCCCACAGTTGCATAGGGATGACCCCCATCGTCACCTTCGGAATTACTGGCTTCCCTATATGACACTTACCAGCTGGTCACAGTGGACTCTGGACTTGGCCACCCTGAGCACCAGCTGCCTCATCTGCAAAATCAGGCAGAGCGGGGGGTACAGAGGTCTCCTGACAGGAGCAGGAGAGTGCCCTGTTTAAGAGCGCCTACAGACCAGGTGGTCCTGGGTCAGTCGCGTGACTTCTCTGGGCCTCAGCTTCCTCGTTTGTAAGAGCAGTAACAACATTAACACCCGTCTTTTATGCTTAGGCAAACAATCCACCAAGTGTGTAAAGCAACGTGAACCCACGATCCAGCGCTACTGAGACTGGGCGGGGGAAGGGATCATGGCATGAGGGTCTACTGGAAAATCTCTCTCTCTCTCTCTCTCATTCTCCCCCCCCCGCCCTCCTTCCTGTCTAGCTCATGGAATTAATAAATAAACAAACTTGAAAAAAAAAAGAACAACATAAAAACCTTTTTGAATGAATAGGCTGCTCTTGGCTAGACGGGAGCCAAGGTCTTTCACAGAAACACACAACGCACAAGCAGGGACAGCGCATGCTCCATCCCGAGGTGGTGACGCCCACCATGACAAACAGAGGCTGCTCCTACTGGCCAGCAGGCCGATGCTGCACCAGCGTTATCAGGGCTGGGAGTAATGGGACTCTTCCCCAGGTCATTTAAGCCCCTCCCCGGCATGGTTCTTTCTCTGGATGCACACACAAAGTATGTGTCTTTGTAGGAGTGAGACAGGGAGGGAGTGTGGGTGATGGCGTGGAGAGAGGGAGAATCAGAAGGCTTGGTACAGTGACCTGAGGATGCTCCTTCTTCCAAAGCCTCCTGTCTGGGACCACTGGGCATTCGTCTTCCTGTCTAGGACAGCGAGAGCTCAATAATCACAATGAGGATGAATGGGCAGATGCACACATGTATCTAATTCCTTGCTGGGATGCGTGGGGATGCATCTCTCACAACCAGCACGGGTCCACTGGGTAACAGTTCCTAAATCACAGCTGACTTCACGTGCACACCATGAGAAGAACACTGCCCAAATTATCTGTCTATTTCTGTCATAATTGTCAGCTGGGTGTCATCATAAACAAAGCCCACAGCCATGCATCCCCCTAACACATGCCACCCAGGGCTAATTATACCCAAGGCACTTGTGACTGTGGTGACGTGCAGAGACCAGATGGACTGCCAGGTCACTCGCGTTGTACCTAGAAACTCGATTTGCTCTCTTCTCACAGTGAAGGTTAAATAATTCCCTCTGGAGCCAGCAGGTGGATGGCATAGCAGCTGTTGCTGGAATCCCATATGGTTGACCATGGTTCAAGTCCCAGACCCAGTGGCTTAAAAATTACACTGGGCACATCTGTGTGAGTGCTCAAGATCCCAGGAGGAGAATGGAGGAGAAGGGATGGTGGTGTGGCCATCCCCCCTGGGGGTGATTTCTCACTTTCCCTCTCATTCTCTCTGCCTCCCTCCAGTGAGTGCACACACCCTAAGACAACAATCTCTTACACATCTAAATAAAAATAACACCTTTCTTTTTGTTTTACTAAATCAGAAACAAAAAGTGTTCTAAATTTTGGGCAATAGTCACAGACCCTTATTCCATTGTCTACTAAAAACAACAGTCTATTCCAGGGTGTGGAGCAAAAGCCTCAGTTAATATTAAGTAGTTAAGCTGGGGCTGGCTCCGTGGCGCAGTGGTAACAGGCTGCCCAGGAGCCAGATCCCACATGGGGTCAAATCCGCAGCCCAGGAGCCTGAAACTCACCAGGTTCACACATGAGGGTCTAAGAGCCGATGGACGGGTGGCCTGCAGGAAGGGGGTCGCAGCGTGACCAGACCGTGGGGACAGTGCCCTTCTCTCTCGTTCGCTCTCTCTCTCGCTCGCATGCACACACATACATAACACGCTCTACCATGAATAAAGAAGAAAACATGTTTAAAATAATAACAATAAAGAGTTAGCTCCCATCCATGAGTGTCTTCAGGGACCCGGGTGTGAGTTTGGCAGTGGCAGGTACAGAAGGGGTCAGGTCTACCCACGAGCTAACTCCTCTCCTGCAGAGTCATCTTCTTCTCTGAGTCTCAGTTTTCTCAGCAAAAGACATCATAAAACCTGAACGGCCACAGTTACTCCAAGGATTAAATCGCATACGTAGAGGGCTTCTCCCCTAGGAGATGATCAATTTTTCATCTGTCTTGGTATAAAACATGAAGGTGGCAAGGGAAGGAAAACAACCACTGATTCATCTCAAACTGTAAAAATTCTCGAGTTTGCTTTCTGTTTGCAAAAGGAACCCTGAGCCAACACAGAATCTGGAAGCAGTCTGTGAATTATAATAGGTTTGCTAGGAAATGGCTCAAGTGCCAGGAACTGGGGATCAGAAGAAAATTTATGCAATTAGATCATCTGGCCTAAATATGATTATGCATTTTAGTAATGAACAGTACGATTCTGTAGGTAAGGCCGGGGTAATAGGAGGAGAACGGTAAGGAGAGATTCCATGTATTACAGAAGCTGCACTGACCCACAGGAATGGAAACCATACATGTGTAATACGAGGCATTTCCCATAGTGGCTGGAGATAACGGGTACACTATTTCAGACCGCAGTGTGGAGGACAGGGAGGGTGCGGGCTGGCAGTTCTAGGAGTGTGGCCGTCCTGTCAGCCAGGAGGCACGCTCTGACGCTCAGGGGAATGAAAAGGCGCAGACGCTAATGGTGGCAGTACTGAGCACACCGATCACCGTGACGTTTGCAGCTCAGAGGAAAGGCCAATGAGAAAGTTCACAACGCAGCTAGAGGATTTGCAGAGCGTGGAGGAAGAGCAAGCAGGGGCTGTGTCAGGACACTGGGGCATTTGTTTTCACCGAGTTATTTATATAAAAGTCAAACAAAGTGTGTTGGGGACCAGCAGATGTGGTGGTTAAGGCGCTGGACACTCCCACATGGCCAACCATGGTTTGAGTCCCGGACCTGGTGGCTTGCTTTCTGACTTCCTCCCTCTCTCTCTCTCTCTCTCTCTCTCACTCTCTCACTCTCTCACTCTCTCTGTTTGTGTGTGTGTATGTGTGTCTGTCAAATAATAAAAAAAGTAAATGAATGAATAACTAAAATAAAATAAATATTAAAAAAAGGAAACACAGTGTGGCATGTTGTACCCACAGCCGGTATGATTCATTACGACAGTTGGGATGAGAACCCTGAATACGTAACCCACTGCCACGAACGCCCCTGCTCCCAGAAGGCAGTGGCCGAGGGCACTCAGCTCTGTAATACCAAGGCTTCTGCCCACAGCCCTGGAGGGACTGGGCTACTGGGAGGCTAAGAACCTCTCCCGCCCATCACCCTGAGGGCTCAGACAGAAGACTCAGGCTGCCACCCTGTCCTCTTCGGCTTGTCTCAGTACTCCGCCCTTGTCAGGGGTGGGGACTAGCCTCGGCCTCTTCTACAGCCACGGCCGAGCTGGAAAGGAAACGCCAGGCACACAGGCAACTGCACAAGTCTGGGGAAGAAGAGATTCTGCCCTGGCAGTTCAAGTCATACCCGCAGACAGTGGTGCTACAGTGAAACGTGATGCTCTGCAAGGCAGTCCCAGAGAGGAGGGTCCCTGGTTCAAATCCAGAACCTTCCTCAGGATGCCAGGCAAGCACCCCAGGTCTTGGGCTGGCTGGAGGCCGAGAGTGGACTGGGGCATCTAGATGCTGTTAGGGGTCTGTCTGTCTGTCTGTCTCTGTGTCTCCTTCACTCACGGAAGAAATACATAAACTTTAGAAGACATTTTTAAAGGAGAGTCAGCCAGTTGTGTGGTGATTAAGGGACCCGAATCCCACGTGGCCAACCGCATGCTTTGAGTCCTGGACCCTGAGTCTGAAAAACACACTGGGCACGTGTGCTCATAAATACCTAAAGGAGAGATGGAGAAGGGATTATGGCGTGACTACCCCCCACAGATGGGGGTACTTCCTCATTTTCTTTCTCTCTCTCTCCAGCATGCACATTTGCCCTCTAGCAAGTAAAAAGAATTAGAAGAAGAGGAAGAGAAAAACAGTGGTTAATGTTATCTGGTTTTGTTGTATACAGTCACTTAAGAGGTCTTAATAATGATGCAGAGATCTCACTGCCTGGTGAGAAGGAGACAGTAACGTCTGTGAGTGTGCATTGCTGCGTGGTTGCGAGCTACGTGACTCCGTGTGAGCATGACCGTTTTGTTCAGCAAAAGTGGATTCATCCCCCTTGGATGCAGGAGAAAGTGGGTAATTCCTGAGCTAGGGTCTTGCTAGACGGCTCACAGGTGGCCCCACAGTCAGGAGGGCTCCTTCCTGTGCCCCGCAGCCCCCTGAGCACTGTGGGCATAATCTGCTGAGGGCAAAGGCTGCAGACACCCCTGCAGGACAGGGACGTCCTGAGGCGCCTGCGCCAGGTGCAGCTGCAGGAAGCTGGCCTGGAAAACGCACCCAGTGAACCGCGGCTGTTGTTCTGCAGACGCGCCCCCTGCCGCAGCGACACCGTGTGGCCGCGCTGTGTCACAGCAGCGGGCCTGGCTGCCGTTTCCCCGCTGGCTTCTCGGGAGGGACTCCTCGCTCTGGGCCACGCGTGTTAGGAATGACCTCAGCGCAGGAGGGTGGGCCCCCTCGGCATCTTCCCACTCAGGGCAGGTGGAGGCATGAAGCATGTGTTCCAGCACACGAGAGAAATGGTCACTGGGGTAGGCAAGGCTTATTCCAGGCCGTCTGAGCCTTCCAGAGCAATAAAAAGATAAATTAAAAAACCACTGAGCTTGACGCCCACCAGTTTAACAGCCCCGTGATGCTCGGGGGAGTTCTCCTGACACCGTTTCACAGGAGGGCAACTGAGGTCCAGCGAGTTCAGATAACTTGAGCAAAGGTCCTTTCGACTGTAGGAGTCTGGGCTAGACCCACCATCCAGGTCGTCTGCCTTCAGAATCCTGGGCTCTCAGCCCCTGCTCTCTGAAGACGCTTCCTCCAGACCTCCCGGGGTTACTGGCAGTCCAAAGCAGGCTGGCACCACTGGAGAACCCCCGGTTCCTTAGAAGAGCTACGGCTCCAGCTGATTGCTCACAGCTAAGCAAGTCACTGTGAAAACGTTTTCCTTTCTGGTCCTTCCAAAACTTACTCAGGTAAATGAAACACCAAACGGGCCAGATGTTGGCACAGGGGTCGGGGCGCTCCGTGAGGCCGATTCACGGGGGCGATTCCAGGTTCAAGTCCCGGGACTGCCTGAGCGCTGGTACACGTGTGCCCGGGACCTGGGCTGAGGCTGGGTGCAGTCTGCCTGCAAGGCTCCGTGGGAACTGCTGTCTCCTCTGTCTCTTTCCTGTGTCTCTCAATCGTGGAAGAAAGAAGAACTTTTTAAAAAATTATTAGGATCGTGTTCTGTAAGTGAGGAACCGAGAGACAAGCAGATTTCCTGACAGCTTCCGGCAGGGGGCACCACTCACTGCGCTCAGCCCAAAATCTGGAATCTCTGAACCAAAATCTCACTTTGCTTCTTGTTAAACTGACCAGTAGAGTAGTGGACCCGGAGTCCCCTGGGTGTGGGTTTTGTTTATTTGTTCATTCATTCACTCACCTAAATGAAAAGTGAACGTCTGGGGCTGGCCCGTGGCATGGTGGGTTAAAGCACTGGACTCCCACATGGTCGACCATGGTTGGAGTCCCAGACCCGGCAGCTGACTTTCTCATTTTCCCTTTTTCTCTCTCTTCTCAAATTTAAAATAATACTACTAATAAAATACCCTTTTTTGAGAGAGAGACTTTTGTTATAGGGCACACGCACTTGCCCGAGAGACAGAGAGACCGAAAGTGAGAAACCACCCCTCCCCCATGGGGAATGGCCACACCACAATCCCTTCTCCTCCATTCTCCTCCTGGGATTGTGGGCACACACGTGCGCCCATTGTGAGTTTCACGTCTCTGGGTCTAACTTGAACCATGGCCAACTACGTGGGATGCTCGCACCTTAACCATGACACCACCTACTGGTTCTAAAATAAGTAATTCTTAAAAATACAAAAGTGAATGTCTACACCTACAGGGTCTTATGCCAGGCACCGAGACGGCAGTGATCCAACGACCTCCCCTTGTTGGGACCTAACTCCAGGAAACAGGCAGACCATGCACAGTGAACTACTCTTCTGGGTCAAGCACCAAGCAGTGGTCATCGTGATAAAGCGAAGCCAGGAAGCAGGGGATCCTCTCTCTACAGGGTGACACCGAGGAGAGGCAAGGGCGAAGGCCAGGATGGAGACCGCGTGCGTCAAGGCCCTAAGGACTGCGGTTTATGGGGCGCAGGAGACCAGCGTGACCACAGTCCAGCGGGTGAGCGCTAAGGGGGACTCTGGGAGCTGAGACAGAGCCTGTACCGACCGAGCAGGGCCTGGCTCGCCCTGGTGAGAACACCCGAGTTCTCTTCCAAGGATAACGCGAAGTCAGGGTCGTGAGCAGGGGTGTGGCAGAGCTGACTTAACTTAAAGGGCACCTCTTTGGCTGGGCAGAGATTGCAGGGAGGGCTGGGGTGCCAGGACGGAGCGTGGAGACAGGTCAGCACGCAGAGGCAGTTCAGGTGCGAGGATATGCACAGCCGGCCCCGCAGTGACCGCGACTCTATGCTGCAGCGCTGAGAGTTCTGCAGCCGTGTCTAATCAACCCTTCAGCCTTAGTTTATGGATTATTTCAAAACACAGTTACTCAAAAACTTTCTAAGTAGTCTGTAATTAAAGACCATTTATAAAAGGAATGATCTACCCGGAAACATAGGGACCATTGTCTACTTTCGGTTTTCCTCTGCTTGCAGGAAATACGGACAGTGGGTGTCTAATCAGCACAGAATTTGACTCAGGGCTTGACTTGAAAGACACGGTTTAATGACAGCAAGCGTCAACTCGTCACAAATGCTAAAGCCGTCAAATTCATCACACGTTTATCTATTTCAGTATTTACAGAGCTCTCCGTTTAGGTCAAAGAAATTAAAAATGAGCAAAAGAGGATCAGTTAAAGAAATTCAATTAAATCCCTAAAAGGAAGAAGAGAAGCCATTCTTCTTACTTCAAAAGCAGTCACTGCAGAACCTAAAACGTCCGGGATCTGCTCTCACGGGGAAGGGGGAGGCAGGGGTGGCAACCTCTGTTATTCTGCCAACACTTCCTTTGGACCTCCGAGCAGACCCTCCGGCACCCTCACCCCAGTACATACCATCGGCTGCGGTAGGACGATTGGAAAATAATAATTCTACGCCAAAGTGCACATGTACGCATGCACTGACTATGGGGCATTGTAGAGAGCTTTTCAGGCGTAAGATGTTGTATTTGGCATTTTTAATACAAAAATAATCAATGCTGTATTGACGACTAACAACAACGTAACCCTGTAAATGCAGATGCTGCTTTCTCTCTGAACAGCAGCAGAAATTCCTGCAAGGATGCTTTCTTTACTCCTTCAGTCTCTGAGTACATTAATATTTGAAAGTAAAGTTAGGGACCAGCACAGGGCATAACGGTTAGGTCACTGAACTCCCACGTAGTTGACCGTGGCTCAAGTCCTGGACCTGGACACTTAAAACTCACGCCGGGCACGTGTGCGTGTGTGTCCAAAGTCCCAAGAGGAGAATGGAGGAGAAAGGACTGCGGCATGGCCATCCCACCCCCCAAGGGTGATTTCTCGTTTTCTGTTTCTCTGTCTCTCTGGAGAGCACACGTGCCCTATAGCAAAAATCTCTCCCAGAAAAAGAAAAATGAAAAGAAAAGAAATTAAGCACACAGTGATCTTAAAACACAGCATCAGTGGGTGCTGTGGAGATGGCTCTGCCTACCTGGGAGAAGGAGCGGTTCCTGAAACACTGCCTGTTTGCTACTGCCACCTGCTGGTCAGCAGCGAGCTGGACGCGGACAGAGGAGAGAGCTGCACATCCCACTGTTTCGCTGGGCTTATATTATGCTCCTAGATTTCATTTTTTAACATGATGCATGTTTGAAATCATTAAGTAACTACTAATATCATGATAATATGCACCTATAGCTATTAAGATATAAAAAACCATAATTGTGGATTGCTGCATTTGCCTCTCAGAGATAAGCCCTGGTCTATAGCCTCCAAAACATATCACCTGTCATGGTCTGCTGCTCATTCACCTAAACATACCATCACATGTCATTTAATGCTCATTCAGTAGCTACAGTACATTCACTCAAATGACATGTCAATTGATCTTTGACTTTTTTTGGTATAGCAATGTTCTGGTGTAACACTTTGGACTCTGCTCTAACGTTTCTGTAAAATTTACTAGAAACGTAGATCAAATGGAAAGGCTGTGACAGACACAGTCACGTTCCCCTCCCGACAGCCGTCCCAGCTCGCCCCTTCTAAAAGTGCCACTTGCTCCACGCCCTCATCGGCCCTTCCCTTTCTGTAGTTTTTAAAAACTGGCCCAATAATATTATGAGGGCCAATAGATGCTGTTATTATTTTTATTTATTAATGAACATTTACAAATTCAGCAGTTGGTGTTACAGTTACATTGCTAGACTTCCACAAAGTCGACCATGGTTCGAGTCCCGGACACAGTGGCTTGAAAATCACGCCAAGCGCATGTGCATGTATGCCCAAGATATGGGAGGAGAATGGAGAAGTGATCGCAGTCTGGCCACCCCCCTTAGGAGGTGATTTCTCACCTTTCCTTTCACCGTGTCTGTCTGTCCCTCTTTCTGGTGAACACACATACCCTAAGGCAAAAGCCTCTAAAAATAAATAATGAACATTTATTTTCATATATCTACTGGCCACTCCTATGTCCTTGTGTTTAAAATGTCTACACTCCTGGGGCCAGCAGTTAGCATAATGGCTATGTCGCTGGACTCCCGTGTAGTCGACCGCAGTTCAAGTCCCGGACCTGGTGGCTTAAACTCAAGCCAGGCATGTGTGCGTGCATGCCCAAGATCCTGAGAGGAGAATGGAGAAGAAGGGATTGTGGCATGGCCATCCCCTCTGGGGGGTGATTTCTCGCTTTCTATCTCTGTCTGTCTCTGTCTGGCGAGCGCACGTGCCCTGTAGCAAAAACCTCTCCAAAAAGAGAAAAAAATGTCTACAATCCTTTGCCAGGCTTTCTATTTTAATGTTTGCATCATAATTTTAAAAAGAAAATTAATACCTATGTGCCAAATATTACCCTTATCATGTATCATTTCATTTGTGGGGGGTTTTATTTTAATTTATTTCATACATTCAATCACTATATATCATTTAGCTTGTAAAGTGAATTTCCCCAACATGAAATACACTTCACACCAGTCCAGATGAGGATAAGGTACACATTATCATCAACAAGTAATCATCCATTTCTGTGTCCCACAAATACATTTCTTCTCTATTTTTTCTCCCTAATTTTCCTTTCTACCCTCTTCCCCTCTCCCACCCTCTCTATGCTGTCTCTTGTGTCAATAACCATTCTCACTGCTTTTATGCCTCTAATCCTTCAGTCTCCATCACAGACTGTGGATGGTCAGTACACATTAAGTGGAGACATACAATGTCTCTCTTTTATAGCCAGACTTGCTTCACACAACAATAAATCTTCCATATCAGTCCACTTTCTATTAAATGCCAAGGCCTTGTTTTTTTTGTGGCTGAATACTATTCCATAGTGTATATGTGCCACACTTTTTCAATCCATTCATCTGTTCACGGACATTTGGGTTGGTTTCATATCTTAGCAATTGTGAGTAATTCGATAATAAACAGAGATGTGCAAGCCCTTTTCTAACTGAACATTCTCCTGCCCTTTGGGTAGATGCCCAGGAGTGGGATTTCCACAGGGGCTGGACCAATTTACATTCTAACCAACAATATAGGAGAGTTTCCCTTTCACCACGTCTTTGCCAGCACTTAACATTTTTTTTTTTTGTATTTTAAATCTCTGCCATTCTGACTGGGGTTAGGTAGTATCTCATTGTGGTTAATTTTTTTAAAACATGAAGACACTTTTAATTTAAGAGTCTTAAATTAAAGATTTAATCAAATATGCCAGCCTTTTCTTTTTCCTTTCTTTCTGGTTTTTTTTTTTTCCCTGTGATTTTTGCTTCGATATCATTTCCCTGCTCTTGGAATTAGTCATTATTTTATTTTGAAGAAAACTGTTCGCATTTCCTTCTCCCATGCAAGCTTCTGTCTAGACAGTTTTTCCCACAGAAGGAGAAGGAAGGTTAGTCTATCAGTGAGCCCCAGTTTTTCTTACGGAAGTTCATGAAGTCTCCTGACAGGAGAAGGAAGGTTAGTCTATCAGTGAGCCCCAGTTTTTGTTGCGGAAGTTCATGAAGTCTCCTGACAGGAGAAGGAAGGTTAGTCTATCAGTGAGCCCCACAGCCATAACCTTGTGTTTTCGTAACTGCAGGAGTGTATGACAGTGATAGACAGTATGCAGCAGACTGTAAGGAATCTCTTACATCTACAGCTGGGCTAGCCGGCTGTGTTCAGGGCCTGTCCATCCTCATGCGCACACATTAATTAAGTAGCTAATTAATTAATTAATTTTGCCAGAGGTGAGTGTACTTGTTGGAAAGAAAGATAGAGAGAAAAAGAGAGTGGGGGTGGGGTATGAGAGGAAGCTCTTACCCCTCCATGTGGGGTCTTGATTCCTTCTCTATTTCTCCCCCCCTTTGGGATTTTGGACACACGTGCCCATCTGTCTCTTAAGCAGCCAGGTCTAGCACCCACATGCACACGTGGGACCCAGCAGCCCCGACCACAGGCTGTCCCCATGCTCAGGAACTCTATTCAACTCTAAATGTAAAAGTCACAGTTTAGATCAAATAAAAACCCACCCTAAAAGCCAACCACTTGTGCGTGCAGGGTTCTGTCTGATGCTTGGTAAGGTGGGGGTGGGCACAGCAGAGGACACACTGGCCGGGCTGTCGCTTCACAGCAGTGTCTGCTCTGACGTGGATGTGATGGGTGGTTTGGGTGGGCTGGACCTCAGGGTACGTGGAATCCACAGAGCCTCCCTCTGGATGTGTCCGTGGCTGTCTCCAGAATCGAGTGACATGTGGTCTGCTTGGACTACAGGTAGAGTCCCCTCAGTACGGGCAGGCGTGAGCCCTTGAACAATGGCCCAGGAGAATCCATACAGAGGTTGACAGGTCTCTGGAGAAGGGGCAAGACTACTCCTTCTGTTTCCCTGGACATCAAGGCTCTTCTAAACTCAGATCTCGGCATTTACACCCATAGTCCCGCAGGTCTCTGGCTCTCTGACTCCAACTGTGACGTGCTCTACTGCCTTGGTGCCTCTGAGGCATCTGGCCTTGCACTGAGCTCCCAGCCTGCAGATGGCCTGCCGCAGGACCTCTCAGTGACTGTCTGTGCAAATCCTACTGACGCTGCTGCCCTGGAGAGCCCGGTCAGTGCCCTGGGCTGTGCCTAAGACGCATCTCTGCGTGTGGAACCCGGTGAAGGAGAATGCAGATGGACATGTCTGGGTGCAGCAGAGCAAGGCCCCAATAACGCTCACCCAGTCAAACTGCCCGACGTGCCCATTCCTGAGACTCCTTTCTCCGATGTAAGATGAAGGAATTCAAGTGTCCAGTGTCAAAGCAGCCCTCACTCCCCAGTTTACCAACGGTGTACTTTCAGACACGCTTGGGTAAGAGCATTCTGTTCACTGGCGGTAGCTAATAATCAGTCATCAGTACAGTACCCTCATACGCTACGAAGCATACTACTTTTAAAAAAGAATTCAAAATGGGCAGTTTTTATGAGATGGAGCATGACTTAATGAGTATGCAGTACTATTTGTACAAGAGGACATGTCGTGGGTCAGGTACACCCTCACACTACTGAGCAGGAGTGAAGTACGCGTCACCTGTGGTCCTATTTACACGTACACAGAGATTCACAACTTGTCCTGTCAAAGTTCACACTATGAACTCTGCCTCCAGCAAATGAGTGATACATTATAATATAGAGGACATTCTGGTGTCTTCGTGAGCCCATTACAAACAAAAGTTTCTCTGTATGTATGTGTGTCTGCGTGTGTATATATGACATATATATATTCAGGCCTTTGCCATAGGATGCGTGCACTCATCACTCATCAGAGAAAGAAAGAGAGAAAGTGGGAAATCTCCCCACCAGAGGGGCAGACATGATACAATTCCTGCTCTTCCATTCTCCTCTCAGCCATTCTCTCGGGATTTTGGAAATGCACACACACGTGCCCAGAGTGATTTTCGAGCCACCAGAACAGAGACTGGACCCATGGTCAGCCAGATGGCAGTCCGGTGCCTTCCCCACCACGCCACCTGCTGGCCCCTCTTTGCTTATGTGTTTTTAACCTTTAAGTTCTTTACCACTTGAATAATGCTATCACAAAACATTTTCTGAGTTTCCTTATCCATATACCCATTAATAAAAATTAAAAGTTTACTTTAAGTGACCAAACCAGGGGAAGATTTGCCTATAAATCTATCATCTAAGACTTTAGTCATACGATAAGTCTGAGATTATAAGCTTTCATTCAGCGCAGACAAAAGGTATCTTGACTGTTGCATATCACTAAGTAAGGATGCAGTTTTTCGAGGAAAATGCACAACTTCTCTGCCCTTACTAGATGAGACTATCCTTCTGAGATAGAGTTTCAGGGGAGAGGAAAAAATATATATACACAATTTCCATAATTTGTATGCTCAGAAAAAAACACACAGCAACATCTCAGACACGAATATGTTTATATGTTTTCTCATGTTTGTTATTTGCTTTTCTTGAACCTAAAACCTACGCCATTTGTTCCCTCATGTTACTTTACGGAAAAGGCACCGTGCAATCTAATCCAAACTCTTATAGACAGCATTTTTAGAGCAAACAGAGAACCGCGCTCTGCAGAACTACAGAAGCCTCACTCGATAAAAATGAAGCCACCGTGTAAAACTGCGCTAAGTTAATATGCTCCAAACACACTCCAGTGGAGCAATAATAGCGGTAAATAAATTTACCGAGCTCTCACTCCGTGTCTTCCAACTCAGTGTCTTACTGCCTGTGACCTCAGGCCAGCTCTCTGGCTCTTTTCATAAGGTGGAGAAGGCACGGACAGTGGCCACCTCATAGGGTGGATGTGAGGATAAGCGTATGGCTGGGGTGTGTGCGTGTGCGTGTGCGTGTGCGTGTGCGCACACACACATGTGCATGAGAGAAGACAAGACAGAGACGCAGAGGCAGCAAAACATGGCGTCATTACAGTCTGTGCGTGTGCGTGTGCGTGTGTGCACACACACATGTGCACGAGAGAAGACAAGACAGAGACGCAGAGGCAGCAAAACATGGCGTCATTACAGTCAGCTCCTGCCTCTTCCTATTTCCTATTCCGTTAATTCCTCTACTAAAGGGTTCTTCACCAGATAAAAATGTACCCCAGAAGCATTGTTAGATGCATATAAGCATTCTGCTTCCATCATGAAACTTACGGTAATTTAAAGAATATTACGAACTTGCTGCGGAACATCTGAAGTATAAAATACACCCCCAGTCACGAAACCCAGCCATGATGGCGGTGACCCTATTAGCATCTGAAAGGCACAAAGCCATTCTGAGCACAAGCTGTCCTGCTCCAATAACTTGAAAGCCCAAGGTTAGTAATACTGGATCGTATACTTGAAAACTGCTAAAAAGATTAGAACACAAAGGCTCTCAACACCGAAGGACGATCGTCTGTGGAGATGCGGTCATTAGCGTGATGTAACCATTAGGCGGTGCATACACAAAACGTCCCACCGCACGTGGCAAATGTACACGACTCCTACTGCTCAGCTGTACTTTAATAAAGCTTGGGGTGAGGGGAGAAAGAATATCTCAAAATAGCGCATGAGTGAGACTGGAGTCTGCGAGACCTGGCACGCGGCAATCCCTGTGCGCATCCGGAGAGCGATACCCACGAGGGCGTCTGCCGCGGGGCGCGCCGTGAGAAGGACTCACTCCTGTTGCACTGCTCCGTGCTCTTCTATGGCATCGTCATGCCCTGTGTGCAAGGCGACTGTTTTCTTTCATTTTTTAAAGGAATTATTTATTATTATTATTTGCTATAGAAAGCGAGAAAGCAAGCTGCCAGGTCCGGGACTTGAACTGTGCTTGGCCATGTAGGAGTCCAGCGCCTCCTGCTGGTCCCAGCAATTTATTATTCAAGGGCTTTGGACAGTAACTTCAAGGCACAGACAAACCTAGGCCCGAATATTAACAGTGACGCTTATTATCATATAAACTGGGACAAGTGAGAGAAGTTCCCTAGCCCACTGTGTCAACGGTAAGACAGAACTCACCGATATCCCTCTGCATGGACGCGGACTCTGCTGACTAAGACAGGGCCATCCATGGCTGGCACATGTGGGCGAGGGCCAGACGTCGTACTGGGAGTGGTCGTCCTGTCACACACACTATTTTTCTGCATCTGGAGCTCTACCCCACGGCCTCAGCCCCTCTCATCCCGTGTAATGTCCAGCCTCAGTGACTCCACGGAGACCCCACAGGGCGTCTGACGTGGCACCGTTCCTGCCTCTACCTTGTCTTCCTTTCCCTCCATTGGTCTTGAGAGTTTAGTGATAGACTCTTCATGGGCATCGGAGCAGGATGGGGGAAGGACTGACGGTACTGGGCACGTGAGTGAACCAAACCCATCATGACCACGAGACTCTAAAGAGGAGACACTGGAGGGCGTGAACACAGACGTGAACGCGCGTGCTCATGAACGCACGTGCTAACGCCATGACTCATCACAGCCGTGACACTGAGCACGTCTTAAACGCCTGCCCATGGCGGGATTGGTGTAAAGGGAGTAAGAACTGTGGACTGCAGGCACTTCGATCGTTTCCATGGAATGGCTTATGAGGAGGTTAAGGAACTTGCCCAAGCCGGAGGCTGACCGGATTAGAATTCCAAATGAAAAAACCCAGTTCCAGCACCTGCAAACTCATGAACAGCACTTCCGGTACTACCGTGTACACTCGGACTCTCCCTGGTGAAGAAAACTGGATCCCTCCTCGACAACCGTGAGGCCCCAGCAGATGCAGTTCCACGACGCCATGCCTTGGTGAGGCAGTTTATTCACAGGTGTCAGCAACGCAAGTCACTTAGATCCTGTTACTATCGCAGGGTCTGATATTCCGGAGCATTTACAGAAGAATCACAAGTCAGAGCTATCTGGAGCTCACAGCATCCTGGAAACTCTGAAATACATGTCTTTCCAAGCGTCAGAGAAGAAATTTGTAATGACAAGACGTCCCTCTGGGACAAGATCAGCTGTGCCACCATAGCACACCGAGTGTCAGCAGGACGCCAGGCTCAGAAGACCCCGGGCTGGGTGGACACCTTCCACACCACTGTCCAGCCCAGTCCTCCTCACAGTTAGCCTCAGAACAAGCACGCCGGTGCCCGAGAGGGGGAGGAACTCTCTCAACTGTGCCGAGGGACCCTCCTTCAGATCATCCATCTCTTGCTCCAGATGGGAACAAATGAAGAAAAAGATCTATGCATTTGTAGGCAGCCCACTTGACAGACTTCCCCAAAGAAAACGACAGGCAAATCCCAGACGTCAAGAGCAGGCCTGAGAAACTATTCTAACCTGGAGATGTTCTCCCTTTGCACGTCAGCTGTGCTGGACATTTCGAAATCATGGAGTGAAAGAAGAAAAAACAGCCGTATTATTTTTCACAGATAAATTTTTGTAGCAACTCGAGAGCAATGCTACTAGGTATGATTACTCCATACACGTGTAAACAGTGGGCTCTTTCTTTAGAGAGAGAGATTTAAAAAATCTGTACGGTGTGTGCTCACTGCAGAGGCAGAGAGACAGAAAGCAAGTGGGTGAACGGTGTGTGCTCACTGCAGAGGCAGAGAGACGGAAAGCAAGTGGGTGGCCACGCCTCAATCCCTTCTCCCATCTCCTCTCGGAATTTTGGGCACACACGCACACATACCCAGTTTGAGTTTTAGGCCGTCGGGTCCAGGACTCGAACCGCAGTCGATTACATGAGAGTCCAGCCACATAATCATTACACCATCTACTGGTCCCCGAGTTATCATTTTTATGGGAAATGGAGAGTGCTGAAACACTGGAATGAAGGACTTCCTTCCTTCAAAGAGGCAGCCGCATTCCGCTTAGTGGAATGACAAAGCAGACAGCAGTCGGGTTTCAGCACCAGTCAGAGCTGCATCGGAGCGTGCTGCTCACTCGCTCTGAGCTGTGAGGAATAAAGGGGTCTCATCCTCAGCCACTAGCCTGTCTGTTAAGGTTTCTGCCTTAGGGCGTGTGTGTGCCAGAGAGAGACAGAGAAAGAGACAATGAGAGGGGAGGTGAGGGGAAGTGAGAAATGACCTCCCAGGAGGGATGGCCACACTACACTCCCTTCTCCTCCACTCTCTAAGGACTTTGGGCATACACATACATGCACTGGTGGGAATTTCAAGCCCCCAGGCCCTGGACTTGAACCAAGGCTGGCCATAGGGGAGTCCGGCTCCTTAACCACTATGGCCATAGGGGAGTCCGGCTCCTCAACCACTACGCCACCTGCTGGCCCCAAGCCACTAACAGTATGAAGTTACAGCCTCAATGGCACGGTGGGCCAAGGTACACCAACCCTACACACCCTTCCCCTGTGCAGGCGTGCCAGCGACACCTCCGATCCGAAAGGGGCTGACACAGCTCCCACCCTCCAGGGATTCACACCTCCAGGGTGAAACACCCTGCAAACACCGGCCTTCCAGTTCCCTAGTAAGTGTGAATGCAGAATAACCACGGAAAGAGGTACCATCTGCTGACTCCTCCGAGGATCTACAACTGTTACAGTGGGCAGAGCCTTGTCGTGGTCAGGAGAGGCCAGCTGAGGGTCAGAGAGGTTGTGTGTACCTGCCTCCAGCCACACAGCGGGTGCCCAACTCGTTCCAAGGTCCGGTTTCCCCTGCACCGCACGGTTTCACGACACCCCCAAAGAGGAATCGCGCACAATGTCAAAACAGTGAGAAGGAGTGAGCCTGGAGGAGTCAGGGAAGGTTTCATAGAGAAGGTGCCGCAAGGAGAAACAAATGAAATGTAAAATGTAGCACTGCCCGAGGTAAGTTTCAACATCCATCATGGCTTATATAAATTTTCATTTACTCTGCAAACGAGTATACCTTTCAACGTAGATAATGGCCATGGCAACATCTCCTCTCAGGGGACAATTCCGCGTTGGCAATACCAGGGCCAGCCACTCCGGGCTGGGCAGTGGAAACCTGGCTCGGTGCCTGCCTCCTACAGAGTGGCCACTAGATGGCGGTAAGTGCACACTCATGCAAGGGCCGGAGGCGACGGTGTCACCATTTCAGTACTGCCTGCAGAAAAAAGTCCCTTAAAAGTCTAAATTCTCATGTTATTATTAGGTCCAGCAAGTGAGTCACAAAGGGACAGATTTTAAAACAGTGCCTCTGCTTCATGTGCCCTTCAGAAGTTAGTTCGTGCCTCCATGACTTAGGTTTGTACACAGTTTCCTTGAACGGCGCAAGCCGAAAGATGTCACTTCTGTGTAGATCGCTGCTTTTACACACCAAAGGAGGCATGAGGCCCATCTCTGTGCTTTCCCCCTCTTATTCCAGGGCGAGACCGAATCTCTTCGGGAAGCCTTATATGAGTCCACCTAATTAAATAGATACGATTTCCAAGGCAATCTGCCCAAATTCGATTGTTCGACAATTGTGAAAATGAACATCAGATTCCGTTTGTGTTCAGTTTACAGTACGCTGATTTGAATGGAAGCCCAGAACTGAAATTTGGTTTCTTCACATTCTCAATCTCAATATCCATTTGACACTAGAAAAGGCACAGAAATGTTGTTTTGGAGATGAACTGCCATGAAAGCCATCTTGGCATCGTTTAATGGAAAGCAAAGGCCCTCTATGGACGGGCACACGGAAGGGGCCTGGAAAGGAACCGCACACAGCCTGTGTGCGCAGGGGGTTTAGGCCACAGGAGCAGAAGGTGAGAGGGTGAAGTGGACAATGAAAATGATCCGGAGTAGGCACATGCTCACGGCCATAGGCAGTCACAGCACTGAGCCACCGTTACCTGGCAGGTGTGTGTGCGCCTTCGAACACTTCCAAGATTGCTCATGGATCACGAAGTGCTATTTTCTTTTTTTTTTGTTTTTGTTTTTTTTTTACCAATCCTGGAAATACACATAAGCAGTCCCACACCCATTTAATCCCATTTTCAGAACATTCTGTGAAGCACACTCACATTTCATAAAGACCAACCAAGGTGAGAAGTTTGGGAGATTTATGGAGCGGAATTTAGCTCAGCAAACCCTCACATGAAGATAATTTATACTCACTGATTAACTTGACATTTTAAAACATCAGATTCTGAGGATACATTTTTCATTATATTTTCATTTAAATATGAAATAGAAAACAAATGAAGGAAAACCAAGTACTCTGAATAACCAGAAGAGGGCTCTGTCCTCAAGCCTAAGAATCCCACACACTCCCGGTGAAGTACATTGAAGTACATTTGCAATCAGCAGTGAGAATTCCTCCAAGGTGGAACTCTGCTTTTCAGGATGCCCTCAAGAACTAGAGGAAGAGAAACCACACACACACACACATTTCATAATTTATCTTTTTATGAAGACTACTTTTTTCTTTGTTCCCTAATCAGTTGGAGCTGCTATAATGGGATACCATTGATTGGATTGTTTATAAACAACAAAATTATTTCTCAGTTATGAAACTAGCCATCTGAGATCAGCATGGCTGGATCCTGGCGGGCACTCTTCAGGAGGGCAGACTGACAGCTGCTCAGTTTATTCTCAGGTGGTGGGAGGGTCAAGGGAGCCCTATGGGGTCTCTTATAAGGGATGGATTACATTCACAATGAAGACTCCATACCCATGAACCACTCACATTTCAAAGGCCTCCCGATACACTGGGAGTTAGAATTTCAATGGAAGAATTTTCCTCAACTGTAGAAAGCAAATAGTAATGACGACTGCCTCATAGACACTCTTTATCCCTGAACCCCCTTTATCTCTTTATGGCACTTGCTACTTTCTAATTTGTTTTGTTTTATTCCTCTTATTTATCTCATCTGTTTCTCTACCTCAATAGAATATAAGTTCCACAAGCACATATACCTGTCTGTCTTAATCTCCACATCATCCCCAGTGATTAGTATGTGATAGGCCTGCAGCGAATATAACGGAAGGAAGCAATGAGATGTTTTAAGATACACCAGACACCAACCTAGACCTTGGCACATGGTAAGCTGTATGCATTCCTGTAATGCTGTGTTTCTGTTACACTGAGTTTTATATTTACCTTCTACTAAACATAAATGGTATAGATTTTCAAATGTGTACCAGTGACATAAAGTTGCCTTCATGTGTAAGCAGAGGTGTCAAAACTGACTTACAGAAAACTTTCAAGAAAATAATAATATAAATGGTGTGAGTAAATGGCAATATTGGTGCACGTGGTCATGAATAATTAGAGTTTTCAAAACTCTCCAGATAGAGAATAAGAACGTGGGGCAGCTAACAGCAAGAGTGGAATGGAGATCTGATTTGAAGGACCTGACTTTACTGCTGAGCCTGTAAGAGAAGATTTAGGTCAGAGGAGGGAAGAGCAAGGACTTTCTACCAGGAGGAGCCTACTTCTGACTCACCACGGGTGCAGAGAGCTGTATCCCAAGGCCTAAACATCAGTTTAACTTCATGAAAGAGAATCTCTGATTATGGAGAGCCATGACATGAAATTATCCCTTGTATTTTACCTTGGAACAATAATAAAAATGAATCCTATAAGAAACCAGAAGCATAGTTTCTGATTTCTTCATGAACAACAAACCTAGAAAAGTATACATTGCAGTCCAGGGCAT
Organism: Tupaia belangeri chinensis; assembly: GCF_000334495.1. NCBI lineage: Eukaryota > Metazoa > Chordata > Mammalia > Scandentia > Tupaiidae > Tupaia > Tupaia belangeri. The sequence continues at coordinate 3,285,738 of NW_006160218.1, forward strand.
TATTTCTTTGAAATTTTTTTTAAGTTTATGTATTTCTTTCATAGGTTAAAGAAGCAGACAAACAGACTTACAATAATTCCAATAGGGTACTGACACTACAATCCAACCTCAGCCTTCAGCCAGTCTTAGATCATGAACGTACATGTGACCATCATACTCAAGAAGGTCTCTGGCCTTGAACTGGGAACCTTCTCATGTAGCACTGCCTCATCAAACATTACATTTGACTGTTTTCCCACAGTCTGGGCCTTTGAAAGCATAGTCCTAAATGTTAAGACTATGTGAGAAAAAATTGGAAAAAATCTTCTGGCTCAGGTTTAACAGAGGAAAGCTGGTACCCTCAGTTAGGAGCAAACATTTTCCATTCCTGAGAATTAAACTGAAGCCAGAGTGGCCAATGGTAATATGTAACTCCAGTTCTGGCTATACCTTTAGAAGTAACAAAGTACAGAATTTGTTTCTGGGGAAAAATAAACTACATCAAATATAAATAGAAATTTATAAATACAGAATATATAAAATAAGTTCTTTATGAAATGTGATAGAAACCATTCAATATTCTGGTTCCATAAAAAGTAAAGCAGTTATTGGGACCAGGAGATGGGATAATGGTTATGTCACTGGACTCTTATGCAGTCAACCACAGTTCAAGTTCCAGAACAGGCAGCGTAAAACTCACGCCTGGTGTGTGTGCCCAAAATCTCAAGAGGAGAATGGAAGAGCAGAGATTGTGGCATGGCCATACTCTCTTGGGGGTGATTTCTCGTTTTCTGTCTCTCTCCAGTGAGTGAATGCACCCTATAGCAAAAATCTCTCTTTAAAAATACAAAAGATAAATAGCTATGTAATAATAGAAAAAAATTAAGTTAATATCTTATCATTTAAGAGATAGAGTTTATAAAAGAATAAAATAAATGCCACCTGAGTTCTCCCTTTAAGTGGAAAAAATTTCCCTATGTAAATTGACCTCTCGTCCTAGGCTCAATCTTGACTTGTGGAAAACATAAAAATGTACCAAAAGGGAAGACAATATTTAATGGATCACCTCAGACTTTAGTTAATTGTGTCTTAGACCAAGAGCCACATACTCATAAACTATTTGATGGACCAGTCATTTTTCACTCTTTTTTTTTTTATGTCATGAGAATATATACTTGATAGGCAAAATAAGCGCCGGCAACTTCTCAAAAGCATGTGAGCAATTTGAACAAAAGTACAACCCAGGGAAGCTGGAAATACCGAGTGCTACCAGCCTTTGGGGTGGCTTCCAACCTTCAATTTTGGGAGAGGCTCACAGATTATGAGATGTTGACTTAAAAAAATGGCTGAGGGCCAGAAGATGGCATGGCGATTAAGGCATTGGACTCATGCATGGCCAACTACAGTTCAAGTCCCAGACTTGGCTGCTTGCTTTCTCACTTTCCCTCCCTCCTTCTCTCTCCCTCCCTCTCTCTGGTGAATGTGTATGCCCTATAGCAAATTTAAAAATAATAATAATGATAAATTAAATAACTTTTTTTAAAAAAATGGCTGAGACCAACTACAGTAGCAAAGTGGTAACACACATCTGCAAAGCTGGTCCCATGTGGGAAGGTCCTGAGTTGCATCCTGAGACCTCCCTGTACATGCAAAATATATGACCACATTCCCAGGATCCTGGCTGACTGAGACCGGGGATCAAGCTCAGCGTGAATATCCGATTGGGGGCATCTATTTTCTCGCCCCCACATCCATCTTGCTCTCTCTCATGGAAGAAGTACATAAGATACACTTTAAAACATTACTCAGACCTGAATGTCTTCTCTCCAGCCAAGCCATGAATGCCCTCAAGCACCCTAAGCAGCATCACTTTAGTTTTTGCTATGGACCCAATTAAGTCCTCCCAAACTCAGAGGTTGCAGCCCTAACTCCCAGCGCTCAGAATGTGACTAAGTCTGGAGATAGGGTCTTTAAAGGAGTGACTGGATTAAAACAAGGCCATTCAGGTGGACCCTAATCCAATCTGACTGGTGTCCTTTTACGCAGAGGAAATTAGGACACACAAATAGAGACAGCGGGGACAGGTTCACAGAGAGGGAAGACCATGTGAGGACACAGCAAATGGACCAGTCAGGGAGGAATGAACTGGAACACACCTTCATCATTTTTCTTTTTCCCAAAGACCTTTCAATTGTTTAAAACGCTTTGATGTCACCAGAGTTTGGGTAGATACATTATTAATGATACTCCAGAGGTCCCATAGTGTCATCAGCCCTCCTCTGTAGCAAACACATCTTCATCTTTAAGGACTATTCTCCAGTGTTTTAGATACTCAATCCATAGTATTTTGTTATGGCAGCCCTGGCTTGCTAGAGAAGTTCTCAAAGGAAAGATTTCCTGAGATACCACTTGTGCAACACTGACAAAGTGAAATGATGTTAATACAGAACTTGCCTTTCAGGCCTGGGATACTTCCAACCAAATAGGTTCCCTGGGATTTGATGGAAGGAAGTGAAACCTCCAGATAAGCTTTAAATACTCTCCCCATTTGAACTGTTCAAGGTTGTTATTGAAGCGATTTGTTTGGGTAAGTCCTGCACAATATATTTTCTCTTGCTTTCTGCCTCAGTTTCTCTTAAGTATAAATTATTAAAAAGAGGTGTTAGCGTATATTGTACAATCACTGTTAAATTCTGCAAGTGTTACATATGCTCTTCTTTAAAAATAGTTCAATTATAATAAGCATGGAAATCCCAGTGGTTTAGTTCCTATGGGAGATCCCATTAAAATACAACATTTTGATGGAAGTTTCTGTTCTTAACTTCTATTTTTCAGGGGACGTTAGGAAACTGCTTTCACACGGCCTGTAACATATTCCTTCTCCATTTCTCTCTCCCAATTATCCACAACACAAGTTCCCCATAACCTTTCATTTTCCTGACTCCTTTCAAATGCCTGTAACTTCTATTTTCTTTGCAACTCTGTCAGGCTATTATTGTTATATTTGGTTTTCATTTTTCTAGCGTTCTGTTAGGTTATCTTATTATCACTATGATTATTTATGCTGGTAAAATAAATTTTACCTAGTCTTCAAAGCTTATACCAAGAGAAACCTGCAACAGTAAGACAAAGTATATATAGCTTTCTAATTCTCAGAGTCTGAACTGAGGGTCAGAAGAAACCAGTTAACAATAAATGGTTCAACAGGGCAGCTGCTAGTTTTGCATGGTAAACACACTGGTGAGGTTTCCGTATCATTCCTAAGTTTGCTAGATGTAGGATCCAGAATAGAAAGAGTAAGAGGAAAGGCAGGGTTATGACATAAAGCTGAATTTTATGATGTTAAAAGATTATATCAATATTTATAGATTTTCCCTAGTCTTAGTGCACCAAAAAGTATGTATTTTATAGTTGTAATCTTGCTATCTTCTCTCTCTCCCTTTAAGATGCTACACTTGAATACATAAAATATACAAATATATATATGTATGTGTATAAAATACACACACACACACAAAACTTCAAATTCTAGGAGACTTGATACAGACAGTAATGTATACATATCAGCCTTGTATGCATATAGGAATTCAGGCATGCATATGCTGAAGATCAGAACTAATACTCAAAGAGCCACTATTTTAAGCTATTATCCAAACAATATTCTTAGACTTTTGGGAAGCAATGTAGTTTAAAAATAAATTGAAAGTGAAAAAAATTCACTTTAAGTTGTCACTGAAAAGTTACAACTTACATGAAGTTTCAGCTTCATGTTTGTAAGTTCCTCTGAAACTACTTGAATGCTCTGAATTATTAAATGCTTAGAATCCACATTAAGTAGACAAAACCAGGATGGTCAAAAGCTAGCCTGCTTGAAGATAATCCATTTTTAAGTAGGTTAAAGACTACCTATATATTGAAATTAGTTATTTGGCTTATCAATACTCTTTTCCCATACATAAAATTTTCTTACAATCTGACTACATCATCAAAAAAAAAATTGAAAGTGTTTGCCATAGGGCATGTGCACTAGGCTACTTGCTGGGATCATTTACTTCATGACAGTCTTCTTTTACTGATGGAAAAAATGGAGTTTATACGCTGTTAATTTGAGATTCAGAATATATCATTGCCAAGATATTGGCAAATTTATGGTTACAAGAAGAAAATTCACCAGTCTTTACATCTTGTTTTACATCATAGGAATTTTTACATGTTTGCTACTTTATAATATTTAAAGAAGTGTTAAGCCTTCCTCCTCCTTCGGATAAGAAAGAAGTCATACTTGTCAATTTGTCAGACATTGAGGTACAGAAGAGCTGAAGGCATGTGTCACCTCATTCCAGGAAAGTATTGGCCTTGTCATGTTCATGTACTTTGGGCAGAGACTGAACTTACTTCCTATGACAGGGATCAGAAAACCATAGTACATGGCCCAATCTAGCCCATAGGCTGTTGTATGAACCACAAGCTAAAAGTAGCTTTGACATTTTTAAAGAGTGTTTTACAAAAACGAAGAAGAATATGTGGTAGAGACTGTATGTCTGTGCCTAAAATATTTACAGAAATAGTTGCTAACCCTTGCCTAAAATGTGGGTGTCAAGATTACTTAGAATTTTAAACTAATTTAGGAAAAGAGATTTAAACAAAAATGACTGAAAAACCTATGGAACTGATAACTAATAAATTTACCTGTTAGGTAGAATACAAAAAAAAGGGGGGGGGGATTTGTTGAAAACTCCTTTTTATTTTTATCTATCTTTTATAATTCAGATTCTTCTATTCACTGCTTCCTAAAAATTACAATTATTTAAGACTTATTAAGCAATGAAAACACCCCCTCCTCTTGTGAAATATTGATTCCCTGTTTATACAAATACATGTGAGGCTTTCTTTCACTGTCCTTCATACCTCTTATCTACTTTTTACGTTTTTCATTCTATTAACTTTCTGTTCTACAAGTCTGGAAAAATCCCTCAATTTTGATCATCCAATTTCTTAAGACTCTCTTTATCACTATCTAATCTGAAGTTTAAATCTATCTTTACAATTTTTTATTTCAACTATAAATTGTCATGTACCACATAAAAACGTTTCAGTCAATAATGACCCACAATAGATGATGGTGGTCCCTTAGGTTACAGCAAGCTATAACTGGCCTAGGCATGCAGTAGAGGCTATACCATCTAGATTTGTGTAAGTAACTCTACAATGTTCAAACAACCAAATTGTCTTAACAACGCATTTATCTGAACAACCATAAGTAATCATAAATGTATTTTATTTCTAAATATTCTATCTTTTCATACATATAAAAATATTTATTAAAACCTTCTAGTACAAGGTATTGTTCTAGGCACCAGAGATAAAGTCATAAAGAAAAGACAAAAGCACTTCTTTCATGAAACTTACATTTCAATGGGGGAAACGTACAAATACATAAGCAAATGTAGATCTTAAGGTGACAAATGCTGTCAAGAAAAATGAAACACACAGGAAAGGAGAGTGTTGTTGGGGAATACCTCACTGGGTATGTAATCTGATTTGGATGAGAGATCACCTGGGACATCGAAGTGGCTGTGAACCTTGTTTAAATACAATGAAGGCCATGATGGTGTGTCTAGCTAGACCCCACCATTGGTTCCAGCAGAACTACCTAAGAGGATCAATGGTGGGGTCTAGGCACACATAAAGTCTAGGGTATTCTAATCCTGCTTGACATTCATAATAAGAAGACAGAGAAGAAGTGATCTTATCTGACCCATAGAAGACTCATTTTCCCTTTATCTTTTGATAAGTTCTGTTTTTTTTTTTCTTCCATGAATAAGACAGAGAAGGGAAAGAGAGAAAGAGAGAGGAAACCCTGACAGGGTGTTCACATCACAATCCAACCTCAGCTTTTATAGCCCCAGATCATGGGCATGTGCTCTCCCAGCATGTTTATGGACATCTCTGGAGGTAAGCGAGAACCTTCCCACATAGGTTGGCCTCACAGAGCATGACATTAGTACTGGGACACTTCCTGTCCCCTCCTCCTTATCACTTGGTGATAACTCTGTTCTGTAACCATCTTGGGGACATGTTTAAAATAAACTTCAGGCTTGAGGGTTTTTTTAGAACCTATATTTTATATAAATTTGAGCTGCCAAATAACAGAGGGCTGGATTATGATTATGAATTTCAAATGGAAATTTTATTTTTTCCCTCCACGTATTGCCAAATTTTAATCAGACAACTCTTTTCTGCCCCTTCTTTGTACCTTGGGGGTTCCCTACTTTTGCCAGGGATGTCTATTAACAGATTCCTTACCTAGGCTGGACCCTAAGCTGTGCTGCCTTTCCTCCATGCCTCTATTATCATAAAAATAGATATTCACCAATATCAGTGAAGAGACTATATTGTGGGATTCATGCAGATGGTTGGAGATAGCTCAAAGGTCACATTCTTACATCCCCAGATTTCTGCTTCATTTTTACTTCAGCCTCTGAGGATCTCCCCAGCAATCTTGCCCGTCTGCAGTATACCTGAAAACACGTTTTACATGTTATGTAATGCTTCTAGATGCTCCATGGTAGAAGGTTCTTTATGGATTATAGTCTATCTTGCTCTTCTCTCCACTCATTTCAAGAAGAATCCTAAGATCCATGCAGAGCATAAATTTTGACAGGGAAGTGTATAGAAAGATCCTGAGCTTCTTCCAGCCTTCTGACCAGAAATGAGTTCTCCCCCCTGAAGGTATCTACTCTACCAGCTAGATAATAAGCTAAAGTCATCATCGGTTAAATTATTTGAATTACATCGCTACTACATTAATGCAAGACCACTAGGAACTTTGGGTATGCTGTCAGGCTTTATAACTCCCTATTTAATTGCTGATTTTATTATTTTCAAGTAAATTATTGACAGATGCTAAAGACTTGTGGCAACTCACTTGTCAATATTTATTTCCACAGTAAGTTCTTAGATTGGTTTATGGATGTTTAGCAAAATGACCTTTACCATCATTTTCTTTTCTTCTCTACTTAAAGCGAGTATTAAAAAAAAATGAACTATTGTAATTTAGACCAATTCATATTGTGAAGTTATGAACATTTCAAAAGGAAAGAAAAAACCTTAAAAATAAAACAGCGACTCTCGAGGCAAAATACTTTCCAATAAAATAAAAGTTTAGAATCAAAAGAAGTAAGTGAATCATTTGCTTTGAGACAACAACATACTCCCTAAACATCTGCATTCTGTTTTCAATAAACTATTTTTTTACTTTCATCATTGTTCACACGGCGATCTGAAAAGAAATGAGTAAGCCAATAATAAAACAGGGCCTAGAGGAATTGAAGGGAAAATTCTGTGCTACTAACTTTAATATAGAATTCCTCATACCGTTTATTTCCCAAAATAAATTGTGGATATAACAGAATACAATATACTGCCAAATATAATCTACAATAGTGTGATGAGGAAAATAAACCTTCCCTAGCACCTCAGGTAATCAAGCATAATGCAGCTTCTAAAAAAGATTCTAGTAAGAACATTTGCCAACATTGCTCATGAGAAATGTTTCCGGCTGTCTTTAGTCAACCTGGGGCAAACAATTTCATTGCCCTTGTTCTACAAGTCAGAAACTTTGCAAGGTATTACGAGAGATTTCTTGAGGAGATCTAATAAAAATCCAGTGAGGAGAGGACCATCAGGCAGCGTAGTAGTTAAGGCACTGGACTTCCATATGGCCACCCACGGATCAAGGACCGGACCCCAGCAGCTTGAAAATCACGTTGGACAGGTATGCCCAAAACCCCAAGAGGACAACAGAGGAGAAGGGATTGTGACATGGATATCCCCCCTCCCCGCGGGGGGAGCTTTTTTCTTACTTTCCCTCTTTCTGTCTCTGTCTTTTTCCAGCCTGTGCATGTCCTCTATGCATAGCAAAAAACTAATAATACTGATAATGATAAAAACCCAGGGAGGGTTATGTCCATTTTAGAAACAAGGAAGGTTTGGAGACTGAATTATTTCCCCAGATGATTTAACTAGTGTGTCAGAGAGGCAACACTCAACACAAGTTGCACAGCTTCATGTGCAAGGCACTTTTACCATTATTTAAGCGATAGAAGGTATTCTGACTACAAAGGGTTTTTTTAATTTATAAGAAAATAAATATATATAGTCAAGGGAAAAGAAAGGAAATCTCTAAGGGAGGTAGATAAATATGTAATAGCTGGTAAAATGCAAATGAACTTAAAAACCACCTGTCATATGAGCCAGTGACTATCTACCTACTCTCCAAAGCAGTTCCTCTGTGCCCGAGGAAGCGAAGGAAGATAAATGGCGAGTCAGAGAAATTGTGCCGTTGCCTGACTTAAACGGCCATGACGATACCTGGGGCCACATGGATGACAGTTTGGAACAACACGAGTGGTGAAGTGCACAGCCAAGTTCTTCAACCTGCCCAGAAGACTGTTGGAAAATGAGACACTCCCTCTGCACAGGGTTCTCTGCAGCTGCAGGACAACGGACTACCGATGCCTGGCTGAGAGGCACTCCGAGATGACTGTGATGAGACACCTCTCTTAAGAGATACCCAGACAGAAGTCACCAAGAGAAGAATGGAGGGGAGATACAGAACATAAACAAAACTACTTAAAAAAAAATGGGGGGTATTTTAGGTGGGTTGGATAGGATCAGAAGGAGCAAGATTCTAATGGTATTTAGGCAAGAAAAAAAGGTTTAGTGAAAGCAGGAATCAGTATTATTCTAGTTTTTCTTAACCTCAGTCGACTTAGGGCAAGGAATTGACTTCTGTTTTACAAATGAGAACCACAGTATTTTCCTGCTGTGTCAAAATGCTAAATTCTAAGACTTTCTCCAGTAAAATATGAACATTTCAGCTTTCTGAGTTTCAATATTTAGAATGAATAGTATCTGTTCTTTAGGATGCTCCGTGTCTCTTCCTGTATTATAATAACATACCTTAGGTGTCTCACCTCATTCGTCTATACTGACAACCTTAAGCAGGCAGTGATATCACCTTTCTTTGATAACAAACTAAAGTTGATAGAATCTGTCCCACTGCCTCCTGATGTGGCTCATCAGTTTTGGGGCAGCTTTTGTAGTTGTGTTGTTGTTTTCCTGAAGAAAAGCTGGTATCTATGAGGTGACTGGGATATACAGTTTTCTTTTTCCTTTAATTTACCAGAGGTCACATACACCCACCAGAGACAGAGTTAAAGGGAAAGCAATAAAGCAGTCTCCACAGGGCATGGTAACACCACAATCCCTTCTGCTCCATTTCAGGATTGGGGGCACACACGCGCATGTGCCCAGGGTGTTTCCAACCCACTGGGTCTGAGACTGTACCGCACGGTCAGCTATGGGAGATCCAGCTGCCTTAACCACCAGGCCATAAGCTGACCCAAGAGCATTTTCTTACTCCTTGATTACAAATAAGATAACAAAGGCAACACACACACACACACACACACACACAATTAAAAAAATACACACAAAAGTAGAAATAGAACTGGAACTAACACCATGTCTCCTGACCCTTGGACAAGCATACTCTATGCCATAAATTACTTGTTGTCATTTATCTTCAGCTTCTAGCAGGGAACATGGGAATTAATCAGTCTCTGAAAATGTTTTTGAATGAAGATAATGATTGAGTGGGTAGATAGAAGGACAACCCATTAATAATAATGATAAAACCAGGGAGCCAGTTCTAATAAAATGTGAGAAAAAGAGATGGTTTCCATACATCTAATTACATTTCCTTGACCTCATTCTCCTCTCTTCAACACCCTACCCCCATTTCCACTTCCAGAAAACCCACTTCCTGTTCAGGAGAATATGTAAGAGTGAGCTTTAAAATGATTCATCTTAGAATTTTTTTTTGAAGATTTTAATACAACTGGTTAACACAGCAGCACACTACTGTATGTCAAGATCAGAATCTCTGCTTCCTGTCTGGCATGCCAGTCCCCGAACCTGTCCTTCTGGAAGCCTGAGCTCCATGTGTTCGCCTGTACTTCATTTTCACAATAAGAAGGTTGAATGTAAAAGAAAGACGATCTGCTCTGGAAACCAGATGCTTTAAGGTTTAGCTCCAATGTTTACTAGTTTCATGACATAAATGAAAATAGTAAGTATGCCCTTCGTCAAGCCAGGGAATTACACAAACAGCTCCTCTGCTGCCCAAGCCCGAACACCTTCCTTCCCCTCACATTAACCCACCGCCAGTCATTAGACAGCCAACGTCTCTCCACACCCCTGCCTCTGCCGTCACCCAAGCTTTGAGCATGTCTTACCTAAATAAGCTCCTGAGCCAGTGTCCTGTATCCACTGTGGATCTTCACACAACATCCAAGAACCCTTCTACAACGCACTGTGATGTGCTAACACCATTATCCTCACTAAAAACCTTTTGTCTTTGGTTTTCTTCCGGTCTTTGGGGAAGAGGCCAATATAGTCACTCCTCACTTAACAACCTACCTGCTTACAGCTGCTGATTTCAGACCAGGTCCCCAGCAGGAGGCATCCCCTTTCTCAGTCGGTGTGAACCTCATTCCCACTGTCGGTTAGTATTCACTACCCAAAGCACTCACAAGCACGCAAGCCTACGTATTCCATTTACAAGTTTGTACTGTACTGAGCACCCGTGGTATTCAGAGTAAATAAGAATTATTATGCCAGATTTATATTATTGTGTTATGGTGTGTCCTGTCACTTTCTGGTGCTTATTTAATGTATGCTTTTAGTATGGATAGAATTACACTCTTCTCGTGTGGTGTCATATCGAAGGAACAACACATATTCTACGGATCGCAATGCCCCACCAGACATCTGCCTTAAGCTCTTTATTTAACGAACAATTCACTTAACCTAGCCGTAGAAACATGACTCGGTCACTAAGCGAGGAGTCCCTGCAATTTCAACATTCAGAGCTTCTACACTCACCTCTCCTGCTCCTACCCCTACCCTGCCCTCGAGTCCTTCTCGTCTCTCTGCTTCCCAGCCTGACACACCTTCTCCTGTCCCAGGTTCCTTCCCCTTGGCCCTCTTCATCCCTGCCCTCATTTTTCCTCTCCTCAGCTCAAGACACACTTGCCAAGCGAAGGTTCTGGACCGCAGCTTCAGGTACAGCCAAATTCTTCTCTTCGGAGTACTGGTTTCATTGGCAATTGTCCACTAATTATTCAATTATCTTATTAATGCCTGTCTCTCTGACCAGAATAAAAGCTCCATAAGAGCTGAGACACTATCTGTTTTATCCCCAACACTAAAGTGTGTGTTCTCCAGCCAAAGATCACAAAGAAGAGGTCAGCAGGTCGGGAGCGAGTAACCAGGGGCAGTGGTCAGGGGACTCCGTAGGTTATTTAGAAAGGCTTCTTATTGGGGTTCAGTGTGTGTTCGGTAATTTCATAGACGGTGCAGAGAAATGAAATTGCACTCTGGGTAAGATGCCACGTATTCAATTTTTCTATGGGTGATGAAAAGCAAGGGTCATTCTACAGGATGGTTGGGGATCTTGAAGTTTAGAGTGAGGAAGCAATGCAAGGCTAAAGGATGCTGCAAGGCTAGAGACACTGATAAAGAAGCAGCAGTCACTCTGTTATCA
>NW_006160218.1:3297340-3328593 GCF_000334495.1 Tupaia belangeri chinensis
GCATCGTCTCTCAGGCACTGTATTCAGCACTGGGCTACAACTAAGAAGAAATTCACAATTATATTTTCTCTCTGAAAACTCATGACCTATTGAGTCAGACTTAAAAATTTATCTGAACAAGATATAGAATTGGAAGACAAAAGGGAAAACACATACAAAGTATCAAATATATGTAGCTAAAATATTTTTCCATAGAAAGCAATGGGAACCTACAGATGTTAAAAGCCCAGTTCAATACTGGAATGGATCGTTCACACATCTTGTAGAAGTTCAAGCTACCTGATAGCACATGTATTGGTGTGTGGCCATTTAACCTGTGAGTTCAGGAGAAGGATGAAGGGCAGCTTGCTGTGCGTGTCAGTAAAGCCTATTAAGATCACTGACATAAAATCAATACAAGTTGATAGCTACTAATCAATTCATCAACAACTTATTCTTCCAGATTCTTAAAATGCATGGGGGTTCCTGTAAACCATGTTAATAAACTGTGACTCCAGGTTGATGAGAACATTAAATAATGTGTTATGTCATTTCCATATTAGCATCAATGCTTTACTGATGGCCAACTATGGTTAAAATTCTCTGTTATTGGGGACCAGCAGTTGGTTTAATGGCTATGTCGCTGGGCTCCCATGTAGTTGACCACGGTTCAAGTCCCAGTCGCAGACCCGGTGGCTCAAACTCACGAGGGGCGCATGTGAGTGCATGCCCAAGATCCCAAGAGGAGAAAGGAGGAGAAGGGACTGTGGCATGGCCATCCCCCCTGGGGAGGGGGTGATTTCTTGCTTTCTGTCTCTATGTCTCTCTGTCTCTCTCTGTCGAACGCATGCATCCTACAGCAAAGAACTTCTCAAAAAAAAAAAAAAGAATGTTTCATTCACCTGAAAGAAACAGAACGTATAACAACGCCACGCTATCCAAGTGTTTTCAACAAAACCCCTTCTCTTATAACCCCCCTTTAGATCCCACACAAGCAGATCTGCTGCAGCAAAACTGGAGACGTGGCAGGGTTCCCCATTCTTCCACTCATGTGCTGATGGGAAATACGTGTACAAGGGGACTTCAAAAAGTTGAGGGAAAAAAATGGAATTCAAGTATAAGTTTATTTTAGGTGCAAAATAAATTTGAAATCCATGCGTTTTTTTCCCATGAACTTTTTGAAGACCCCTGTCATATTAGAACACTAAATTTCAGTGAGGAAAGCTGCAGAAAGAAGAGATAAAACAGCCCTGGGGATAGATCTGGATGGCCTCCCCCACCCCTTTTCTTTCTTGTAAGACCAAATAAATGTGGTATACATGACTTGGCCCAGAACAGGAGGGACGTACTCAGGAAGGGTACTGCGAGCCGAGTCCTCAGCAGAATTTAAACCAGATCCTTTTCAGAGTCTTCCGAGAAACCTACAAAAGGGATCTCACTGACAAGCAAGGTCTCAGAAGGGCCCTCGTCATGGCTGCAAATGACGCCACCTCACTAAGAGAGGAGACTGTCCTGAGATTTTTAATATCCACGAATTTTCTTACCGTTGATAAGAGTCACATCAATTTTTCAGTTAAGTAGTCACCATAGAATAAAGGTAGTGTGAAAAGCTTCGAGCCCACAGTGTGCTGTATCAATGTACACAGTCTGGCTAGATCAAATATATATATCTATACATATACCCCTAGGTGTCTCATATACCAGACAAACTAGTACGCTCAAAACAACAAAATCTGGTGGCTGAGCTTAGCAGAGACGTTGTGCAGCTCTGACAGACTCAAAATCCTTCTCATTTCTTCTTTTACTTAAGAATAGAAAAACTAATAATCTCAAACCAAAGAAAGGGCCTACTTTTAGATTAGGCTCACCCTTTGTTTCTTAATTTTTCCCTTCAAGATGAGTGCTCTTACATAAATCCCTGACAGTCCAGGAAAATAAGCATTGTATTAACAACAAATATTGCTTTATAGAATACTACGCAGAACAATGATAAGACGGGGATCCTGCATGGTTGGAGAGGGATATTTCAGAGGATACACACAAATAAAGGCAAGATTTCTGTGCTCAAGGGGCTCACTCACGTCTAGCTCAGAAAAGAAGACATAAAATAGAAAATTAAACAACCATGTAAGACAACACGAGGAGCTGTCAGCTGCCCAAAGGTTGGCCTGGTTATTAAATGTCAAGATTCTGAAGATTGTTTTGGGAAACATCATACTCAAGCATACATACAAGAAAACACAGAGGAATGAGTATCAGTTCATAAGCCCAGATTGCCAAACATATTCGCTTTTAAAATTTTAAATCAAATTAAATCAAACTCTGTGGTAATATCACATCACGTGATAGGGAATCAACCACAAGATCATACAAAGATCATATAAACGGGCCAGGTGGTGTTACAGTGGTAGTACGAGTGGACGTAGACAGGCAAGGTCCTGGGCTGTGTCCTGGGACCTCCCTGAGCATGCCAGGCACATGCATGTCTCTGTAAACCCGGGGATGCCAGCACATGCATGTCTCTGTAATCCAGGGGATGCCAGGCACATGTATGTCACTGTAATCCAGGGGGCTGAGACCGGGTGGAACACAGCCTGAGGAGCCTATTAAGTATGCATGCCTCCCTCTCCTTTCTCTCTCTGTCTCTGTCTCTTGCTCTCATGGAAGAAATAGATACTTTTTAAAAAAAATAATTCACATAAATTATGGGGGGGAGGGTCATACGAAGCTCTCAGTCTCTTACTTAACACAAGGAACTGGTGAGCTCTCCCCTTTTCAGTAAGGCCATTGGTCAAAATCCTTGGCTTACCCATCGTCTCAGCCAGCGTAAGTCCCTTCTCAGCCAGAAGGTAAACACCTCTCATGCTTGGGATGTAGGCTACCTAGGCCTGGGCCCAGACTTTTATATTCAGCTAGGGTTATAGGGTTCTGGCCCATAGGACCAGCCTCTGTGCCATACTTGGGATAAGATCCCATACTACATAGGGCCTCTTTAAGTTCTCCAAGAGGCTATCCCTTCTGATGTCTTACACTTTCCAGATGCGCCATACTCAGCACATTGTTCTGACACTCACCAAGCCCTAAAAACTTCTGAATTCTTGGAACCAGCAGATGGCTTAATGGTTATGTCGCTGGACTCCCATGCAGTCAACCACAGTTCAAATCCCAGACCCAGTGGCTTAGAACTACATGCCAGGCACATGTGCGCCATGCCCCAAATCCCGAGAGGTGACTGGAGGAGAAGGGACTGTGGCATAACCATACCCTCTGGGGGGTGATTTCTCACTTTCTATCTCTCTGTCTCTGTCTCTCTAGAGAGCACCCATGCCCTATAGCAAAAAAACTCTCAAAAACAAAACAAAACAAAAAACCCTCTGATTCTCCCAAGGTAGAAGAGCAAAATTGCTCATTTCTCACTACTTTCCTTTTTTAGAGTAACTCATGATACATCAGCACCAACTCCTGGATTTTCAGCAGAAGCCGAGGGTTTCCAGAATCAAGCAGCTTCTGTTTTCTGTCCTATAAAATAACCGCGGTGAGAATCTGACTACCTGGCTGAGATGAGCAAACTACACTGGAAGAACAAACAGTGGTAATGCATTTATTTCCACCAAAAAGTATTATTTAGTAATTTGTACAGAGCCTAGACAAATATACAGATAAGCAAATCGCTCATCCCTCAAGTGCTTATCATCCTAGCAGAACATTTTCAAGGGATCTGCCCCATGGCCACAAATTTGGAAGTTTAACACAAACATAGCAATTCCAGAACAAAGAACCTATTCTCCTGGGTACAATACCATGAAAGATATACAATGATTAAACGTGAAATTTAAAAAAAAAAAAAAGAAAAAGAAATCTTAAAAAAATAGCTATGAACGAACATAGGTAAATGAAGATCACAGTACAGATTCGAGAAACAAGCTAATGCAAAAATGTGATTATGGCTGCGTGGAAAACGCTCTGAAACGGAAGACCTGTATTTCAGAGATGTCAGCTCTACCACCATCGCGTGTACTTCTCACATCAGAACTGGTAAAGTACAGTCGAGGGCCAGGAGGACCCCCTTCAGACCCTCATGATTTATCCTTCACTTGATGAGTAATTACTGCAGACACAGAAAAACTCTCCCAAACAGTTACATGAATCACGTTTGTCAGTTCCCTCGTAAAGGTAGACTCGTTCGCGGCCTAGACCTGAGCCACCCGGAATTAAATATAGAGCCAAAGTACCTGCCAGAATGGATGGAGTGCTTCCCATGGGCCAGGCACCGAGCTGTGTGCTTTGCATACAGTATTGCATTTCAAAGCCAGAGAAATTCTGTCATGACAGTCATTCTTTTAAATCCTTCTTCTGGTGAGGAAACCAAGGCTCTGAGATTGTGAAGGCCACACTGCTACTGAGTGAGAATCCTGGCCTTACAGTCCACACCTTTCTTGTTGAGTCTGGTCCAATGGAAGGTCCCATAACCTGATGGTTCCTTAACCAAAAGAATACTCTAGCAGAAATGCCGACTGCACCATTCAGTAAAACATGACTCCTCTCTAGGCACAAGGGAGCTGACTGAGCCCCAAGAGAGTGCAGGGCTGAGGAAGGGTCTTTCAGACTCCCACAGCCCTGAGCAATGGAGGGACACAAAGCCCCACTTACCCAAGCTTCACAAATCTGAGCACTACCTTCAAACTAAGAGCACATGCGAGGCTTTCTCCAGCACACAATGGCCTTCATCTTCTCAGTTCAGGGCTACAGGACACAACGTCACAACGCCGAGACAACTGAAATCCATATGGAACATACGGCCACAGAGCTGAGTGTGAGTTTGTTTGTTTGTTTTTTAATCACATTGGAAGTCAGATAATATGAGCCAAAGCGTTAGACAAACCATAGACCATTACACGTATTCCATTGCTACCGGTTTTTCATATGAAATGCTATAAGAATAGCATATACTGGGTAAAGAATTAAGACTCTGGAACCCTCAACCTGGATAAATACCCCAACTACCAACAAGCTAGATGATTTGGGGCCAGTTTTATATGTGTCTGTGCCCCGATCTTATTACCTCTAAAATGAGGATAATATTATTTCGTAAGGCAGGTCGACAGGTGGCACGGTGGTTAAGGTGCTAGACTCCCGCATGGCTGACTGTGGTTCTAGTTCTGAACCTGATGGCTTACTTTCTCTCTTTCTCTCTCTCTCTCTCTCTGTCTGTTTTTCTCTGGTCAAATTAAAAAATAATAATAATTAATACAATTTTAAAAGAAGAGTTTGTTTTTTAAAATTAAAAAATACATTATTTCATAAGAACGTGTACTACTATAAAATGGAAATGATGACGTTACGTGAGAATAACGAAAGGACGGTTGGAGAGAAATGCGGTCACACGTTGGAAACTCTCGTGGCGCTGCGATAAGCAGGTGTCACTGTTAGTAATCATTACCCCAGGGCCACTGCCACCACAATCATCAGTGCCATTACCAGCGAAGATCACCGAAGGGCCAATAGTTCTGTAAGTGACGGAGACCTCTGAGCTCTCAGACAAAATAAAAGGAAAAAAAAACAAAAACAGACCTCGAGCTTTAAAAATTATAATTATTTTCTGTGGGCGTGTAGACTAACATCTACAAGCATGTACCAAACCTGAAAATAATGCTATTTTTTGTTATCATTTGGCAAAAGCTGGATGCACATTATTCTGTTTATGAAGGTAGCTGCCGTTTTCTGAAAGCAGTGCCTGTGAAAATATTATTATAGACTACTTTTAAAATGAGAAACAGAGTTCATGGAGTCTCTTACCCAGACCTCTCCAAGCCAACGCATTCTCTTCCCCCATTAGAAAGCTCTGGGCCATCTGTCTCATCTGGGCTACCAGCCGGTATGATTTCCAGAAATAGTCCTCAATGGTAGGTACTAATTGAGTTTTCCCGTATGAATAAATTGTCGATTACCTGCACTTACCAACTACCAGTAACGAGCTTTAAATCTGGTTTGTCTCTGTGGCAGGTGACTTGATTTTAACAAGGATGAAGTTCACAGGCAGGTCCCTTGGGAGGATTGACAGGTTTCCACTCTTAAAGCTATTGCTGATGGCAACAACAGGAGCATTGCACTCTCATCTAAAATCAGACTTGGAATTATGATCTCATTGATAAAAGCAACTGTCACAGAACCAACCACAGATTCAGAAATTACGACACTGCGAGATGAATGTGCTACAGAAACGGACGCTAAGATAACGTGAATGGTGGTGTTATATCAGACATGCTATCTATCAAAGACACAGTTAACTACTGAACGTAACTCTGAATACCCGTGGACACTTGATTAAACATAACGAATTCAACAACTGGAACATAAGTCATTACTGCCAGAAACAAGTCAAAAAGAAGAGGGAATGAAAATCTAAAAAGGTAAAAAAAAATCCCCTCATAAAATATGAGAGGTCTTCAGTGGGTTCATGAAAACAAGTATTACAAAAACTATAGATAGATATTTTCAACATTTTTGCATAAGATAAGCTCATACTAACATGTTCCAATATACAAACAGGATCTATTTTGAGGCATGGAAAAAGATAAGAAAGACATCCGTTTAAAAGAGTCTATAGAGGAGTGATGAATGCTGCTAAAATTGAACCAAGAATAAATATTCAGTTTATGGTCAAGTTTGGGTATAAGAATATTGCATTACTGCTCCTTTTAGAAAAGTTTATGGGACCACACACCCCTCAAAATCAGCAGTTTACAAATGGATCATTTGTTTTTAAAAAGGAATGAGATGATTTTGAAAATGACATCTGCAGTGGCAGCAGTTGACGAGGAAAAAAAACAATAACCTTATTTGTGCCTAATTGAAGGGGACTGCAAATTAAGAGCAAAAACAATGGCCAACACCACAGACATATCAACTGATGCAGCATACATGATTCTGACTGGAAGATTAGACTTGAGCACACTTTGCGCTTGACAGGCGCCCGAACTTGTGTCCAGATCAGCTGCAGACGAGAGGAGACCTTTCAGCGGAAATTTTAAGAGTGGGATCATGATTCTGAAGCATTTCCTTGAAGAACTGGAACAAATGACATGTGACTTCACCAAAAAGACAAAGAACAATTAAAACAATGGCTACAAAGACATGGAAGTGACCTAGTCAGAGCCAAGATAGACTGAGACCATAAGAAAAGGTCATGGCAACAGTGTTTTGGGGATGCTCAAGGCACTTTGTGTGTTGATTTTTTTGAAGAGCTCAGTAATGGTAACACCTGCTTATTATGAGAGTGTTTTGAGAAAGTTAGCAAAAGCTTTAGCGGAAACACACCCAGGAGAACTCACGAGCAAGTCCTTCGTGATGACAATCTTGTCATCAGACAAGGGCGGTCTGGGGAGAGTTTACGCCTAACAGTCTTCACTTGGCTCCTTCTGATTTCATTTTGTTTCCTAATATTAAAAATCTTTAGAAGGTACCCATTTTTCATTGGTTAATAATGTAAAAAAGACTGCATTGGCATGGTTAGATCCCCAAGACCCTTATTATTTTGTTTTTGTTTGTTTTTAAAGGTTTTTGCTATAGGGAGTGTAAGCTCACCAGGGAGATACAAAGAGTCAGTGAGAAGGAAAGTGGGAAGTCACCCCCTAGGACAGATGACCATACCATAATCCCTTCCCCTCCATCCTCCTCCCGGGACTTTGGGGACACACACACACACACACACACACAGGGCCTGTCACGTCAGAAAGCAACAGATCCTGATAGCTTAGAGCTGTGTCATCTGGAATCGGATTTCCTGGGTTCAGATCACGCTGTCACTACCAGCTTGACCTTGGACTCTCCTTCACCGTTTCGCCCTCAGGCTCCCTATCTTTAAATCGAAGATAAAGACAACATGTAACCCTGGAAAGCAGTTGTGACAATTAACTGATGCATGCAAAACTCTTGGAAATATCTCACAGCACACACCTGACGAGCATGAGGTCTCTAATGCTCACCCTCTGTTCCCCTCTCAAACTGATTCCTTCACTCATAATTGTTCTTCAATCCTTTCTCGTGTCCTTGAAAGGCTGGGACCTTTGCTACTTCGTCTATAACATGCCCCTTAGCTTCTCACTCAAAAAGCACCGATTCCTTGTCTTAAATCCCTACTGGTTAACTCAAAACGCTGCCATGTGCCTCTCACACGCTAACTTCTATTCCGGAGACGTGTGTGAATCGTATCCTGTTTACCTGTGTGTACATCTCTAGAGAGTAAGCGGTGTTCGTATTTCTCACTCACCTGCCCTGGCTGAGAACCCACGGAACACACGCAGTAACTGAGCTATTCAACACAGTAGCCACAAGCTACCCGTGGACTACACATTTACTAAATAAAATTCAGCCAGCTCATGGCTTGGTGTTGAGGAAGACAACTGTGCAGTTTGGGTCCCAGACACAGTAGTTTGAAAACACGCCAGGCACGTGTGTGTGCCCCCAATCCCAGAAGGACGGAGAAACAAAGGAGCCAGGATTGCAGTGTGACCATGCCCACGGTGGTGATGGGGTGGGCGAGTGATTCCTCATTCTCCCTCTCTCTGTCTCTCTCTGGGACTCACGTACACTGTCTGGCAATTTTTATTAATAATGAAAAAATGAATTAAATTGATAATTCAACTCTGTAGTCACCCTAGCCAAGTTTTAAATACTCAGTAACTACATGCAAGTACTGGCTGTTAGTGCTCTACTGACAGCACAGAGAGGGGACATTCCCACATCACAGAAACTTCTATTGGACACCTTTGCAGTAGACATTAGATAAATCCATGGTGCAATATTTTAAATACTGTCCTTATTTTAGAAATATTACTCTCAGAAACTTCTCCTCACTATAAGCGTTTATCAAACAAGTGCTTGGAGGGAAAAAGAAAATACAAGCCACCAAGCTAAAATATTCAGTAGAGCCCGTGAAAAATACTTTAGATAAGTAACAAGGAGGGCAGGAGCTGTTTCTCTTGCAGGTAGCCATACAACTTTCCAACCCACAAACGACGTCTTACTCTTTAAGGATAATGGGAACAACCTTCCAGCATGGCCAGCTTAAACCATGTCTAATCTACACAAAATTCTTGCTCAGAGGGCTGGCTCTTTGCGCACGGGTTAAGCATAATGCATTGGGAGGTGTATCCCACGTGGTAAGCCGTGATTCAAATCCTGCTCATGGCTTGAAAAATACTCCAGGTGCGTGTGCATGCACGCACAAATCCTGATGGGAAGGTGAAACAGAGGGGAAAGGACTGCGGTGTGACCACACACCACTGGGGATATTTTCTCCTTCTCTCACTCTCTCTCTCGCTCTCATTCACTCACTCCCTCGCTCACTCCTTTCTCTGGCTAGCACAAACACCCTCTGGCAATAAATAAATAATTCTTGCTCAGATTTCTAAGTGTCTTCATAAAGTTTCAAATAGAAACTCTCCAGGAAATAAAAGGGACCTAGGCAGTATGATCTGCACTAGATGAGGCTGGGTTAAAATGCTGCAGGGGCTTCCTGTTGCCCTCAGAACAGAGTCTGACCTCTGGCTGTGCTGAAACCTCCCCCTCCCCACTCTTCCATGCTCGTTGGCTGTCAGTCACGCCGCCTCTTCTCAGCTCCTGGAAGCAGGCAGGACGGAACCTGCATGCCACACACCACGCGAGCTGGACTTCCTCAGCTTGCATCTTGCTCCAGGGCAATTTTGGAACAAAAACGGACTTTAGAGACACTCAGAGCATTTCTCTTGCTGTATCGACAAGTCCTCGGAGCTGTCTTGACTGACCAATCACTATAAAATAGCAGCCCTCCTCTTTCAGTCTTCCTTCATTCATCATTTGGTATCTGTTTGGGAACAAGCCTGCTGCCTGCCCCCGAAGTAGACTGTACGGTTGGTAAATGCTGAGACCTATGCTATTTTATTTCCCACCGTTTACTCTGCATCCTAAATTGTAGCTGCTGGGTGCCTAACAAATTATTAAATGGAAGATAGAAACAGAATCTGACATGCCTATGTGACTGTGCTGGAGGAAATAAAGCAATGATGTTTATTTTCAAAAAGGGAATTTTTAAACTAACCTATTTTTGTGACAGCCATAATGTGGGGAATGGGAAGAGCAAAGAAGGGAAAAGAAAGGTAGAGGAAGAAAAAAGGTTTCATTTTTAAAATATCACATAAAATTATCAAATTTATCCCTTGTTCAAACCTTTAAGTTGAGGTATATTATTAAGGGAAAAATTATGAGACATTCATTTTTGAAGTGCAAGATGAGGTTCGGTCCCACTTAGGGACACAGTGACCTAGGATTTCATCTTAACGCTCATTATATTTAGTGGCTTAAAATCCTGGAGCAATGCCCAGATGGAAAGCATAAGATATTTAAGATTGATATAGCTAACAAAATGCCCTTTGAGTAATTTTTAAAAAGCCTTTCCATTAGCAATAATGAATTGTTTCACTCCGTTAGTTTGGATGAATTAGAAAGTTTAAAAAATAAAGACCAGATATGTTAAGTAACTACTAGATGATCATTAAAAAAAAAAAAAAATAGGTATCTCCTTGGACTTACTTCTCTTGCACAGCTTACATCAAGTGTCTACAGAATTTAAAAAAATGTGGTACAAAGAATTATTTGAAGTAACACGTAATTGTAAAATATGTGTATATGCGTGGATTTCATAAGAGAGCTGAAAACATATTTCAGTCTCTCTCTATATGTCAATATATAGACACACACATATATGTAACCATAGATAGACAGATAGACAGACAGACAGAGACAGATAGACAGACAGACAGAGATAGATAGACAGACAGATAGACAGACAGAGATAGATAGACAGACAGACAGACAGAGATAGATAGATAGATAGATAGATAGATAGATAGATAGATAGATAGATAGAGACACACACATAAGTCAGGGTTGCAATACTTCAGGGTTACAATTCGCATGCACACATTGACTCACATGCAGATCTGTTTTATCAGTCCAACAATACTTTTTGGAAATTAGACAATTGGACGTTTCCCTATTTGGAGAGACATTAAAGTGAAATAAAACCATCAGAATTATGGGCAATAAATGTAGCTCCTCAATAGACATGAGTCATTACCAAAGGGGCAAGTAACCCTGCTATCTCTCTCTGTCGTTTTAATTCATCAAGTCAAGTTGAGGCCTTAATTTAGTGCAATTTTAGAATTGGAATGGGCATTAGAAAGATTCAGATGACTGGTTTATCTTGCTGTGTTGATAATTTCACATTTGCATCATAATGAGATTTCTCTAAGTCCACTGACATTTCAGTTGGTCTTAGTGATCATTAGTTTTCCTTTCGTCTGTTTGGTGGTTGTGCTTATAGAGTTGCTCAAATGCAAACAAACCCATTGGAAAATGGCTAATTTCCATCTGATGGGCCATTCTACTTTGAAACACTCAGGTTGCAAAATCGCTGTGATTATTAACTAAACATCATTATGATAACTGATAATAGAACATGGGCCATATTCCTCTTGGGAAAAGACACTGAAATATATTGTCAGCTATGTTATAAATTCACGTACAGGATCTTTTTGCTATTTGAAGAAAAGACAGTCTTAATTTATATTGCCTAATCATAAACTGCAGGTATTAACGCTAGCCATTGCTGGTTTGAGAAAAGTTACCATTAACGTCTATGTAGCATAGTTGAAACCACTGCTACTCATGTTGTTAGATACCCAGGCGGATAAACTGGCCTTTCTGCAGATGTCTCGTAAGTTGACCCACCTTAAAATAAAAAGTGATTGCCTCTTTCAACTCTGATCTCTGACTCTAAGTAATGCACAAGCATACATTTCACTGAAGAAAAGAAGTCAGAGCTCTTCCATTTAAAAGGCAATAAAACTTAATTATTTTTTATTCACAGTTGAAATGGAGCAGGGGAATTTTCAAACTTCAAGTAGGGGCTGGAGCTTGCAATTATACCAGACATTGAAATTATTCAGAGAAATTAGCAAACATGAGAATAAACATTACAAATTCTTTTTGTTGTTTTTGAGAGAGATTTTTGCTTTAGAGAGCATGTGTGCTCGCTGGAAAGACAGAGAGACAGAAGCAAGAAATCATCCCCCAAGGGGGATGGCCATGCCACAATCCCTTCTCCTCCATTCTCCTCTCAAGATTTTGGGCACACACACACGTGTGCCTGGCGTGAGTTTTAAGCCACTGGGTCTGGGATTCGAACTATGGTTGATTATGTGGGCGTCAAGTGACATAACCATTATGCCATCTGCAGGTCCCAAGAAAATATTTTAATTGTGTGAATGAACTCTTCAATGCAGAGTGGAATATGTGGTTAAATAAATGTAATGACTTCATTTTCGGATATCTTGTAAATCATTACAGCACCACTATTCTCTAGAATAGAACAAGTTCTCAATAAATATAAGGTGAATGAATGAATGAACGAATGAACAGGTGCTTGAAGTCTTAGCAGTTACCCACATTGCTTTCTATTTTGTAGTAAACCTCTTTTTTAAAATATTTAAATTCAAAATGTTAAACTTCACGCATTATACCTGACATTGTAAATGTCACAATGAGACAATTTTACTTTTTTAAAAATTATTTTATTTTGGGACCAGTGGTTGGCGTAACGACTATGTCACTAGACTTCCATGTAGCTGACCGTGGTTCAAGTCTCGGACCCGATGGCTTAAACTCGCGCTGGGTGTGTGTGTGCGTGCCCAAGATCCTAAGAGGAAAATGGAGGAGAAGGGACTGCAGCATGGCCATTCCCCCTTGCAGGGGGGGGGCGGGGGTCATGATTTATCACCTTCTGTCTCTCTGTCTCTGTCTTTCTGGCGAGCACACGCACCCTATAGCAAAAATCTCTCCAAAAATATATATTTTATTTATTTATATATTTTTTTAGTTTGCTTTAGGGCATGTGCTGAGAGAGAGAGAGAGAGAGAGGGAGTGGGAAACTGAGAAAGCAAGCTATCATGTCTGGAACTCGAACCACAGTCGGCCAGGTGGGAGCCCAGCACATTAACTACCACTCCACCTGCTGGCCCCTTGAGACAATTTCATTTAAATAGTGAAAACCAGTATTTCTCCCTTGGACTACATCATCTTTTCTAATTCGCATTTTTTCAATAATTTTCCTGGGTGAAAGTACATTTGACGTATGCACCTAGAAATATAAAGTAGTTTAAGATGAAGCTCTAAAGCTAATGTTTACAGAATAAAACACAGGCACAAAGAAGAGGTCTCTAACTTATTCTGGAAGCAAACTCTACAATCAGTTAAATAAAGTAAGCGCTGGCCCTGTGTCAGGATTACTAATGACCTTGTCAGGATTTCTACCTGCACCCAAGCATGTGGCTTCCTAAGAGACACATCGCATACTGATATGTTCTTCGCAGGACAAAAGATAGAACAAATAATATTTCTTCATTCTTTAAGAAAATGAAATGGCAAAGAGCACATGGAGTCTGCCGGCAGATAATAAGACCGTTTAATTAGCCAGTCTCCAGAGACAGAATAGATCTCCGGAAGTCTTCCTGGGATTCTGTACAAGTAGATGCAGTAAAAGAACTTCCTTTTCTCTGGGATTCCATTAAGGACAGGCCCAGAAAGTCTCACCGAGATAATCAAACAGGCAGATATAACCATAGGATACTAAATCCAGCATGCTCTCCAGGGCTCGGTAATATTATCCAGAAATGAATGTAAGTCCATAGTAGATTTGCACCTAAATTCGTCTTATTATTTTCTAACCACACACGTAGCTAGTGTTTTTCTCCATGGTAAATTGTTAGTTTTCATGATGTTTCAATGAGGGGATTATGAAATAGTAGAGATAATTTGCCTAACAGTTGGTTTACTTATACTTAGATATAAAGCAAATTTATAAGGGAAAACATAAGATAATTATCCATATAAAATATATTATTAAATATTTATCCAATCATTTTCACATAAATAAGTTATTCGGCTAAAGAATTAAGTTAAATCTAAATTTTCTGATTTAGAAATAGCACAACTATTTAGAAATAGCACAACTTTCCCTTGGAACAAAAAATATTTAATTTTCTATTGCTCTATTTCAGTTGCTCCCTTTTCTGGAATCTACAATGTTCAAAATGGACAAGAAAGTTCCTTCTGGACAAATATTTCATGTAACAACTACTGCTGACTTCAGAGAAGACATATTATTAATTATAATAATAACAATTTACACTTCTATAATAAATAAACATATTTTATAAATTATTGCATGATTAAATAGGTGTTTTTAACTTAGGTTTTTGCTAAAGAAAACTATATTATATGTTTAAGTACTTTTAGATAAAACCTGAAATTACAAAGAAATACAAACTTCCAGTAGATTGACTCATACTTCTTGTCCAGATGCAAGAGTAGATACCATTTCTGTTTTGTCCTTAGAAAACAGAGTCCTTCTAGATCCTTACATTAATAAATTCAAAGAAATAAATTTCCCCAAACACCACCTCCAATATATTAAATCAGAATAGGGTAGGGGAAGATGTTAGAATTTAGGTATCAGCAGGAATATACGGTGTTTCTTGTATATACTAACATGTGAGAATTCATTCGCTGATCATTCAGTTTCAAAAGGTTAGCAAAGCACTCAGAGACTGACCTTTGAAATGGCTTTCCACCTTGTGGTTCTGAGCCACAAGGATGATTTTTAGGATCTCCTTCTAATAATCTACAAAAAAGGGATCGCTCATTTGAATACTCCTTTACAATGCAAGCTTGCAGCTGCCCTCACAAAGGGTAGAATGTATCTTTCCAACTCTTGGTAACTGGTTTGGTCATGTAAAGTATTGGGTCACTGGAATTTTCTATGCATTTTTTGCATAGAAAAAAAATACATCATGACTTTTCCAATAAGCCAATATTTTGACCAATGGGACACTGGCAAACATAAAACATACAAACAACAACAACAACAGAAGAATTGATAAGTCCCTATGCAATGGGATTTGTCCTGTCTTGCAGCTTTTCAAATTTAGCTACCGTGTAAAGAAGTCTGGGCTAGACTGTGAGATGCTAGAGACACAGGACACTGTGGCTTTCATCATGCCCATCAATAGTCAAATATATCGAAGAAGTCATCCTGTATTGGCCTGCCCTCTTCCAAAGTTCTAGCTGGCCACATCTATAAAAGTGAGCCCCAGAGATACCTGAAGAAGAACTGTTCAACAGGGCCCAGGCAAATTGCCAACTCACAGTACTGCAAGTGAATTAAGCCACTAAGGCTCCAGATGCTTTTGTTATGCAGCAAAAGCTAACTGATACAATGCTTCAACAAAAATGAAAAACAAATAGAAGATGAAGTTTCTGGCGTTAATTTTGGTAGTGCTCAAGGTTTACCACATTCTTGGAATCTTTAAGATTTTTCATTCCACAAACTGACATAAGTGGTAAATATATTTATATAGGGCCAGATGGATTCAAGAAGTTAAATCTTACTATTCAAACTTCAAAGAAAGAAGTAACCTGTTCAGGAAAATAAAACGTAAAGTGAACACATTTTCTAGAAATAAATAGGATAAGAAAAAATATTGCTACTGGAAAACAAGGAGCTCTGACATTTAGTTCAGATTTTCACAAAGGAAATGCACTTGCATTATTGAAAATCTCAGTTTACCATGGCAACAGCTTCCTTGTACTTTTACTCATTTTTCATCATCATGTTTGCATATCTTAAAAATCAGATCATCAGGCTCCTTGTATATAAAGATTTTATTATACCTCTAAAAATAATCAGAATGGTTTCTGTAAGATTGAATACAGTCACATGGAGTACGTGAGTATACTTTAAAAAGTGCTGAGGAGTATAAAATGTTGTATATTATTATGACAACAATAAAACTCTTATTCAGGAGACATTCATTACCCGTTCTCATTCACTGATTCATTTAACACAACAGCACTCTGGCCAGGCACACGCTTAACCACTAGGAATACCAGAGTTAATAATGTAGACACTTCTGTGAACTTGCAGAAACTACATTTTACTAGGGAAAACAGGACAAACTCAGGAGCTTAGAGATTCTATGATAAACAAAAAAACAAAAACAAGAAAAGGTACTCAGGAGCTTAGAGATTCTATGATAAACAAGCAAACAAAAACAAGACAAGGAGAGAGAAGGTGGGAGATAATTTAGAACAGTGGATCAGGGTCCTCTTTGGGAGGTGACATTTAAGATGAGAGCTCATGAATTTTAAGGAGAGGAGGAATATTTCAAGAAGGGAGGATAGCAAACTCTGAGAACATAAAGTGTGAATGGAATTGGCCTTTTCAAATTCTAAAAAAAGGCCAGCCTGGCTCATTGCTGGTGAGCCAAAGCAAGTGCTAAGAAAGCTAAAAGAGGCTGTAGTGGGTAGAGCATGGAGAGGCTGCTAAGCCACGAGGACCACTTGGGTCTTCTCCTAAATGCCCATATATAACTGAAGTCTACATAAGTCACTCTGCCCGTCATATGGGGATTTGGTCGGTTTGACTTTGAAAATCCATCGCACACATTCAGGGTGCATGGACTGTCAGCTGAAGGAACACCGTCATTTCACATTTGCCTACTAAACAAATAAAAATCTAAAATATTCGGAGAGGCAGACTAATTCCATAAAAGGCTCACCATCTTAGTCAAGATCCCCGAAGTATCTCCTAGCCTCTCTTCACCCAGATATTTCATCTTAATATAACTGTGTGTCAACAGAGCAACAACAAAACGGACGCAAGTAGTCAATGGGGAATTTTTAAAAATCTACTTGCCAGAGAGAGAGATGGAAAGAGAGAGAACCCCCAATAGGTCATGGTCCTACCATATCATAGACCCCTACCTTCGACCTTCATTCCTTCAGGATCTTGAGTACACACAGACACGCCTTGTCTGTCTTTCCATCCCCAGGGCCAGAACTCAAACTGCAGCTGGTCCCCTGGGACCTGGCTCCCTTAGCTACCACACTACAGGATAAAAGAATGTATTCAAAGCAGCCTAGGAGAGAAGCTATCGGATTTGATGGACATTAACAAAGAGATTACTAAATTTGGACTATTGCAGTAAGTTTGTGTTCAGGAATATTTAAAGTCTAATCGCCTGTGGAAAAAAATAAATGTTACAAGTAATCAAAAGTTCAATTACTTTACTAAAAGCCCAGTCATTGTAAATGGGAGAAACTCCTTGTTATAAATAACAAAGTACATTTTATTTCCTCTAAATTACCTGTATAAGTCAGATCAGCTATGTATGAGAATTACATTAACAAGGAAAAATTGTTTTGGCAGATAGGACTGAAGAGTTTGAGATTTAAAGTAAATACTGAAATTCTAGAAAATAATGGCAGAAGGAGAAGAATTTTCAGAGGCTCTTGAATAACAGTAAGTATTTTTTAAATGTAGAACCATATAAAATGGGAAATAACTTATCAGAATACATTTAATAAATGGTATATAGTGTTGCTTCTTCACATGCAATGTTTACTGTAATAGATCCTCTTAGAAAAGTAATCTGAAGACAATCTCTTAAAATAATAACCCGTTTGATCAATAAGAAGTAAATTTTTGGGGGGGAGAGGTTTTTGCTATAGGGCACGTGTACTCACCAGAAAGACAGAGACAGAGAGACAGAAAGCGAGAAATCACCCCAAGGGGGATGGCCAAGCCTCAATCCCTTCTCCTCCATTCTCTGCTCAGGATCGTGGGCACACACGCACATGCGCCTGGCATGAGTTTAAGCCACCAGGTCCAGAACTTGAATTGCAGTCAACTACACAGGAGCCTGCTACATAGTCATTATGCTAACTGCTGGTCCCAAGAAGTCAATTTTAATAACAATAAATGCCATTTGCATTCAAATTTTTCACACTGACTAGGTCTAAACCATAAAGTCTATGATATGCTTTAAGAGAAACTGGTTACAGTTTGTATCTCCAACCTCTTCTTAGTAAAAATTCTTAAAACTGCTGTTTCCAACTCCCTTACCCAATTAGTGAAAAAGTAAACAACATAGGAAATTTTGGAACAAAGCCAAAGAAATGGAATGAGAAACACTTCATGGGAAACTTCAGTCTTTCAGTAGTGGAAAAACAAAACAAAACAAAACAATCACAATGGCTAATAAGGGGTTGAAAAAAATTGTAATGCACTGATGAATTGAAACCAAAGGAATAATTTCAAAAAAGCCACAAAGTGAAAGCAGAAGCCAGTAGATAAACAAGTACCGAAGTTTGCTTATATCCTCAAGATTTCTGCCAAATTCTGAAAAAAAAACCCAGAGCCTTTTCCAAAAGGGGTGCAGAGGACAAGAAACATCTGCATAAATGTGGAACCACGAAGCTGGCAAGTACTCTGGCCACTGAAAAGGAGGACAACACGCCAATTTGCTTGTTTCAAATCTGGCAGTTGAGTAGAAGAAAACGAACAGTCTTTCCTGGGAATTCATAACCACAAGCCGGACCACATAGGAATGTGCAGTCTGCATCTACACTTGTGTCGTCAACAGCAAGCCGAGCATCTAATTTAAAGTGTTCCAGGTGTGAAGGTGCTCCCTGATGTCTGAAATAACAAAGGAAAGCATTCTCTAGAGAAAAACTCCTTCAACCTAATCATCAAAACATTCCTATAGCTAAAGTTTTAGGTAAAATGAGCAGCTCTAAGTTATAAACGAGAAAAAAGAGGCATCAATAATGAGTCACAATAATGAACCACAAATACTTTACTGATCAGAACTGTAGCACAAGATTCTAAAGACATACATGAATACTGTTAAACAAATAAAATTTTAAAACATAAATTAGGAGTAAATACAAAAAGAGGGAAGTTGATTTTTAAAACCTATCATGATTTATTTGAATAATGTCTAATACTTAAGCATACTACACAATAAAATGAGTAAGTATTCAATGGAATATTCAGTGGAATGATTAGAACTGGTTATAGATTCTAATATTCTGGGTTTAATCTGTCTAATCATTCAAAATAGATTCAAAAAATTCCCTCTAATTGAAGTACAGAAAAACAGATATAGGAAATATAAAAAAGTTAAGATACAAGGTAGTGTAAGAAGGTCTAACACACACAAAACTGAAATAACACCATCCCAAAACATACAAAGCAACAATTTATGGAATTCTATGATGGCACTAAAAATGGTCATGGTACCTTAGGAGTTTATAGATTAAGCAGACAGAAATTGCTAAAGCTATAGAAGATTCATGTAACACAATGAATGAGCTTTAGATACATAAACATTGAAATCACACATCTAATACTTAGTAAATATTTTCCACATAGAACATTTTATTTACACACACACAAAGACTAGTGATCTTAATTCATTTTGAATAATTGCTATCACTGAATATAAAACAAGTTATCTAACCCCACAAAAATTAAATTGGAAATCAATAACAAAAATAACTAGAAAAATGGCATATAGTGGAAAATTAAAAGACACCATTTATTCACTCATTGACCAAAGAGAAAATCGTATTTAAAACTTAACAGTATGCACCAAAATTTGGAGGAGACAGCTAACATAGCATAGGACTTTTGGAAAACTTCCAAAATTAATGAGACCAGCAGCAACTTAATAAGTTCGGACAAAAACAACAAAGCTTAAAATATATATATAGGAAAGAGAAGTAAAGAGTGAAGAGAAATTTTTAAAACTTCCTTATTTTTATCTGAAGTGATATCACCACTTCAGATAAGAAAGGGTAAGGGGTACCAGTACTAATCTCCCCATAAAACAGAAGATAAGGGCGATTATTTACAACACAATACCCTAAGGAGGGCTCAAGGGTCCATTTAAGAGTATCAGCAACACGGAGGCCCATCTGTCTTTCCCAGCCTAGCACATCTCCTTGACTCCCACCCTGGCTGCTCCATGAACATCCAGACCCCAGCATACGCCCGATACCCAAGCTGTGGCTGCTCCCGAGTGCCCGTGTTCAGACCCCAGTCTGGGGCTGCAGTGTACGCCCACATGTCAGACACCAGAGCACACCATAGCCCGCTAGGTCACACACTGGTCTCCCTGCGTACGCCTGTACGCTCACCGCTTCCCGGCTCAGCTGCAAGAGAGACCAGGTCCCGCCCCAGACTGGAGCCACTGCAGTCCTGTACTTACGTGTGCTCCCGTCCTGGGCTCTCTGGCTGTTGCACAAGTGCCCACACTTTGCACATCACTATCACCGTGTCAGTGAGGGTGCCTCATCACGGGATCACAGTGTTATTATTGTCTCAGGCACCAGGGCCAGAGTCCCTCCACTCTGTGCTTCGGGCTTCAACCCATGGCTACTCCAAGGGTCCACCCATGGGACGGCCGTGCCAGCACTGCTGCAACGGGGCTGCAGACGGAAGCTGGTGCTGACCAGGATCCAGACCCTGGGACCCTCAGCCCTGACGTCTCTGCTGGGGTAAAAGAAGACTGGGAGGACCCATCATCACTGAGAGCCCAGGCCCCACCCCTGAGGACACTCAGGACTGGCCAGGGAATCTCTGCCAACCTCACCAACTCTGACTTCAGGCCACAGAGCCTCATGGACCACACTGTGGGGCCCTCAGACAGCCAGAACCGCTGCATTTAAACAGCCAGTGTGCAGCCGTGTGGTCAAACCATAAAGAGAAATTAAACCAAAGTTCTGGAGGGGGTGACCTTTGCAGTTGACTGGTTATACAATCCGTGAGGGGCACACAGAAGGTCCCTAAGTTTCCTGCCCCATTTTCCTGTTTGAGCAGGGAGGTGGGCGTGTGAATTTGCGCTTCAATAATAAGTAAATCCCGTATCATTTACTTCAGAACATTTTTTTTAATGACACAGAGAAATGACTGCGAAGGACTCAGCTGCACTTCTTGATGACATGCCCTTTTCTCTTCAGACACCCTGAGAAAACTCAATTATTGTCCATCAACAGCTTTTCCTGAACGTAGAAAGAGTAGAAAGACGATAATTGCCTCTCTGCTGTCTGTGACCGGGAAGCTGGAGCCCGCTGGGAAACCCAGGTGCTCAGGGATGCCAGGAGATGTCCTAGTTTTCTAAGTTTCCACCCCAGAGAATGGTGTTTACACTCTCACATTTTATTCTACTTCAGTGTACGTTTCCAGGAAGAAATAAAAGCATATTTTGGGAGGAAAAAAAATCATGTCACGCGGATGTTGGAAAATTTGCTGTTAACAAGATCCCTAACATCAGTGTTTCAACGTAACGCCTCATTCCATACTGTAACAGAAGCGGGGCCCGAAAAGAAAGGGGAAATGTCATTATGGGAGGGAAGAAGGGAAAGCCTCTAGACACTTGCTCATAAACGCAAGGGAGCTTCTTCCCAGAAGGTGCCAGCAAATGTCCTTAGGGTTTCCAACAGTTCCAGGGCTGTGACCAGAGGGGTTAGGATAACCCTGATGGCTGAGCCCAGGGGTGCGGGAACTTAGCCTCTCCCAAAGTGCAGAGGTTTTGGGGGACGCGGGGCAGAAGCTCAAATCAAACTGGGAATAAAACCACAAAGAGGAAAAGTCGAAGAGATCGAATAGAACCAGACTTGACGACCACCCACGTTGAAGGTTTCCACCGATTTCCACTGTCCCCAGTACCTCACAGACATGATTCAATTACTAAATTGTCACACATCCATACAAGTTGGTCAAAATGAGTTAGCGCCCAAAACTTAAATTCATTTCACTGAAATACCTTAAGGACAGACAGGAAATTTTATAAATTGTATTTCTGGACCCCAAAGTTGACTATCTTCCATTGCCAATGAAAAGGCTTTTCTTAGATATCCCATCAGTATTTCTACTAAAGTAACAGCTTAAATTCTTCCTGACACGACTTGGCCAATTACCTCCAGGCACGTTTTTCTGCCATACCTGTCATGTTGTAAAATGACATTAAATTTTGTTAAAAGCATCCCATAAATAATAAATGATGACAAAAATCATTTATTACTTACTTAAGAGCCATAAAATATTAAATACAAAATTTAAGAACGAAAAGGCAATTCCTACTTCACGCCCTTTCTGCTAGATAATAAAGCCTGCATCTTCCGCTATTTGTGGAAAAGAAAGGGTCGCGTTCGATCACTTCCTTTTGGTCTCCAAAGGGCAAAAGAGAGGAGAGAAAGTTCTCATCCTGAAACTCCCTGCAGCAGCAAGATCGAAGAACCCAGGAAAGTGACGTTCAGAAGTTAGGAGACAAGGATGTCGGAGCTTCTGCACGGTTAAGTATTTCTACGGTCTTGGCAAACCACTCATGCTCTTAAATGATACGCATGGAGCTACTGCAGCGGAGGATTCACGAGGCCCCCTCCTGGGCCACAGGGGTTGCACGGGTTACTGACACTCTCACTGGGAGGATGGATAATAGGAGGGCAGGGTCTCATGGAATATTTCCATTCCAGACAAAAAGAGTGAATTTCTTCCTAATGAATTCCTTCCATGCGTTCTGTTTCCCTGCTGGTGAAGCATCGTTTTATATCCGGTGATCCACAGTATTATCATCATACACCTGTTATGAATTCACTTTGGATAGTACCTCACATACAGATGGCACCTACAACATGGCCCAGCGGTCAGGGCTAAGTTCTGTGTGCAACTGGCTTGGCTCAGCGCCAAAGGTGTGCATTCACACCACAGGGAGATAGATTCAGTTTGGGGCTCTACATTCTCACATTCAAAAAAATAATAAACCACCTCTGTACGTTCTCAGCAAAATACAAAATTTTCTGCTACACTTGCATTGGGTCAATCGAAGTAGTGATCGAAATTGCTCTAAAAGATAATCGTTTCCCGATTACTTATAAATTACACAGTAAATAATGCTATACACGATTTCCTAGGAATGGCCCTCACTTAAAGCGCTCAGTTATTTAAAATACAGTACACTACAGAAATAGTCATTTTTGAGGACATAACTATATTCCTAGAATTACATTGAAATGATCCATTAAAAGGCAATATGCCTCCATTTGCTAAAGATAAAATGATCCATTCTTTGAAATGCATATTCTTTCAACACAAATTTTTATTAAATTTAAAAGTTAGCATATATAAGTGGTCAGATATCCGAGTATCTACATTTGCATGAAAAATATAATTGAGTGAATAATAAATCTAAATTAAACTTTTATTAAATTAACAGGTTTTTTTTAGCATTTGCAAGCTATTATTTAAATCGAACACTAGTTTGTTTATATGAAAGTTCATGGAATGCAACTGTGAAACAGATGATGAGACTCTGAAGTTAGATATTTCTAAACTTTCCAGCGACACTCCCCAGCTCACACAGAGGCTTCTTCGGCTCTGCCTGTCCCACACCCACCCAGGCTCATCCCCACTAAGCTGGGGTCGTTATGCACAGCAGACACGTAGGCACATTCAGAGTAATGGGGAGGGTGAGGGCATGGTATCCACAGGCGAGGACTTAAAATACTAGCTACGACTGTGCTAAAATGCAACTGACCCTCCCGACCGTGAAGAACTTCATCTGGCAATGACCCTCCACAGAGCCTAGACCTTCTACCACCTGTCTGTCTGCTGACCATTGTAGACAACGCTGCACTGCTGTTCTCTGGAATCCCCAAAGCCCTTCACTGTACATGCGAAACAAGTCTTCACCTCTAAGCTGTGCCTTCCTCGTGCAGAACACGCATTTTGAGGAGGAAGGGGAAGATGCTCAGGAGGCCGAGAGAGGTGGAGAACTCACGCCTCAAACCAAAGTGGCTCACGATGGTGTGGGTCTGCCCTTTCCTGTGACGTTTTCGGTCTTTTCCTAACAATGGTACCCCAATTTTGCCTTTGGAGGCTCTTCTCCTCTCCTCAATTGAATCAGATGTTTGTGGTGGATAGAGAGATTTTATTTTCGCAGAGAATGGACAAGGCTTGGAAATTATCAATGTATTCTCTTAACGCCCTTTCACCAGAATTTCAATCTTGGGCAGATCCAACAAGATGCAAGCCACCACCCAGCACTCTTGCGGCATCCTGAGAGGCGAGGTATCATACCCAGGTCTACACAGAGACTCTGGTTCATTTCCAAGCCAATACCTCTGAATTTTCTTTAGGACCACGAGCTATCCCACCTCATCAATAAATCCTTTCGCTGCTTCTGTCACCACCACTTTCCACTGCTGACAACCAAATTAGATCGATATCTTGGAGGTATTCTCCAAGCAGATGAATTGGCTCTAAAACTAATTTTTACCTCACAGGATGTGAAAGAAGCCATTATAAATTACCTTTCACTGCTGGTCTTGGGACCAGCCTTGTTGTTTTTGTTTATCTGCGTATCACTATATGC
Organism: Tupaia belangeri chinensis; assembly: GCF_000334495.1. NCBI lineage: Eukaryota > Metazoa > Chordata > Mammalia > Scandentia > Tupaiidae > Tupaia > Tupaia belangeri. The sequence continues at coordinate 3,321,634 of NW_006160218.1, forward strand.
TGCTAATTTACCTCCTCTACATTCATAGATTCTACCCTATATTTTATTTCTTTTTTTTTGGAGAGGTTTTCGCTATACGGCGCATGTGTTCGCCAGACAGACAGAGAGAGACATAGAGACAGAAAGCGAGAAATCACCCCCCAGGGGGGATGGTCACGCCGCAATCCCTTCTCCTCTATTCTCCTTTCGGGATCTTGGGCACGCACGCACACGCGCCCGGTGTGAGTTTTAAGCCACCGGGTCCAGGACGCGAACCGCGGTCGACTACGTGGGAGTCCAGCGACACAGCCATTACACTAACTGCTGGTTCCCTACCCTATATTTTATTTCTTTAAAGCAGTTGGAGCATACAATCCATACAAATTGCATCTCTAATTGTGAAATCTGAAGAAGGGTGATAAATTCGTCTGTGTCCATGTATCTCATTACTCTTCCCTGTGATCTTAGAAACGCATTTCTAGCTCTTACAGTAACTACCTGGACCTGTGTTCCTACACTCCTCTGAAGTACTGTGCGTTTCCTCAAGACGTGATCCTTGACCCTTTATTTTCTAATACCTTCAATAAGCATTTTAAATAAATGCACATAGAGGGACCAATAGTTGGTGTAATGCCTATGTCGCTGGACTCCCATGTAGTCGACTGTGGTTCGAGTCCCAGACCCAGTGGCTTAAACTCATGCCAGGCGCGTGTGTGTGCGTGCCCAAGATCCGAGAGGAGAATGGAGGAGAAGGGATTGCGGCATGGCCATCCCCTCTGGGGGGTGATTTCTCGCTTTCTATCTCTCTGTCTCTCTCTTTCTGGCGAGTGCACATGCCCAATAAGAAAAAAAAAAAAGATAAACAATCACAATTCTGACAGTAGCCTCCACGATACCAAGTTACTTGGACTTACTTGAGAATTCTTTTCTTGGGCTAGCATACTCCCCGCTCCCCTAACTGCCATTTCTATGTTGCATGCAATGAAGCCCAGGGATCAGAATCTTTCTGCTAGCTAACATGCCTTTTGCAGAACCTGCTTGCCCTTCCAAGTCCATTAAGGGGCTGAAAAAAAGTCTAAAAATTGCTACAATTCAAAAAGTAACATAGGCCTTTCAAGAAAACCTCATTCCAAAACATAATTGTTTTCCTTCTCTGTCTTTTGAAACTACATATTTCAGTAGGACACAGTAATCATAAACTCTTTCTATTTGTAACTAAAGCACAATCAGTCCCCCATATCCACAAATGATGCATTTATCGATTTAACCAAAAGTGGATCAAAGTACTATATATATATTTTTTTTAAAAAAGGTTGCATTTGTATTGGACACGGAGAGACTTTTCTTTGCCATTATTCTCTAAACAACAAAGCCGAACAACTATTTACACAGTAATCACTTTGTACTAGGTAGGATAAGTAATCTATAGCTTGTTAAAGTATTACACGGGAGATGTGCATACGTTATGTGCATACACGATGCCAGGTTACACATGGATGTGAGTACCCATGTACTGGCTCTGGTGCGCACGAGGATCCTGGAACTAACCCTCTGTGGACATCAAGAGACAGACAACCATGCGTGTGTTTTATGTTATAATGAAATGGGGAGTGCACTACTCTCCCAGAGGACTATATAAAATATGTTTTGGAAGTCAAACTGCGTATTCTGATACATCCTTATTATTTTAATCTAATAAAAAATATCAACACAATGGGAAGAATGCCCCCCACACACACGTTTCCAGACCAAAGCTCTGCTTCCTTAGCAAAAGCGTTTCAAGTACGTTCTAGTGTCCTATCTCTGACCCTAAGACGGGGCAGCAAAGCAACTCTGTAACAAGCTAGTAAGCGCTTGGGGCTTGGCAGGCGCAGAGCTTCTCCCACAACCCCTCGGCTCTGCTGGCACAGCCCTCAAGCACTGACAGACCACATGAAGTCCGTGTAGACTCCTCCGACACGACTTTATGTGTGGGTTCGGCCCCGAGGTCCAGTGGGCAACACTCCAACCTCGAGCACGGTGTTTGTCAGCACCCAGCTCTCTAACACTCTGATGCCACAAAGCCCCAGCGCCTGAACCGGTGAAACGCTGGCTCATAAAACACCTTGGTTTTAAATGTCTGTCCAGACGTTCCTCCCTACTGAGATTGTCCCCTCAGTACCAGGGTCTGCATCTAGTGGCCTCTAGGTTTTTGTTCTGAATGCTGAAAAGATGTGGTTAGCTAAACAGCTGAGTTCACTGAGACTTCATGTCAGATGACTTAACGCTTCGATATTATCGTTGCTCATCTTCATTTTCCTGCTCAGCCCATTTCTAACATACTCCTAGACTTCCAGTCTCTGTTTAAGCTCTAGTAGCCATTTCTTAAAAGAGAGGGAGAGAGAGAGGAATACAAATAGATAGGCACCCCTAACAGAGTGCACATGCCACAATCCAGCCCCAGCCCCAGCCAGCCTGGATTACAGACACACCTACACGCCTGCCTGTGTGGACAAGGGGACCTTGACACACAAACCCAGAAGCTTCTCATGGGGATTCAGTATCAGAACATCAGAGCATCACTGCCCCACTACCTGCCCACGGTGATTTCTGTCACTGTCCAGGACCCTGTGATGAGATGTGAGATATCTGCTTCCTGCACATAACAAATATTAATATTATAGTTTGTAATAACGCATTCTTTCCAAGACTTTGCACATTTCAGAGATAACATACATGTAATGTATGCATATATGTAAAAGTAAAGTGTGTGCATACATACACGCGTACTCACATGTATGCGCACACACACAGATCTACGGTGGGGGGAACATCAAACGAGACAGAGAATGAATCATTTACGAAGAGTACTGCTGGACTGCCTCAGTTCAAATCCCGGCTCTGCCTCTTTTTGTCTCTGTAGTCTTGAGAAGTTACCAGCTTCATTTTGCTCCAGTTTCATCACTGAGAAAGAGGTCAGAATCACGTGGACCTGTGATGCTGTGGGAATTACGTGATTGGTGCTTGAGAGGTCTCACTATTCGCTAGCATCCTGTGCTGTCTTTTCCTGAGAGATTTTTGCTATAGGGCACATGCACTCACTGGAGAGACAGAGAGAGACAGAGAGACAGGAAGTAAGAAATCATCCCCCAGGGTGGGGAGCCACGCCACAATCCCTGGTCCTCCATTCTCACACACGCACATGCCCGGCATGTGTTTAAACCTCCAGGTCCGGGACTCCAACCGTGGCTGAATAGTGGGAGTCCAGAACGTAACCATTATCCCATCTGCTGGTCCCAGCACCCTATATTTTCATGTGACTCTGATGTGCAGAGTGACCAGGCCTCAGCTCTAGCTTGGAGTCACCTGGGACTCCAAGTCGTAGCTATTCTATCTTCTGGAGGCTCGAGCAGCCGGCGCATGGCATGGCCGATCCCATCTTCCCTGAATTCCTCCCTGAGGCAGCAGTAACAGCTGGCAACCCCAGGCCAACCTCCGTGTGAACCACACCTGCAGAGAGTAAGTTTCTCCACTGGCTCTGCGTAGGCCCCACACAATGAATTCACACCTGCGAAGAGGAAGAAGGAGGAGATCCTGGCAGGTAGGAGCAGAGGCTCCTGTTATGCCACGGGCATCTGGCTTCCTTCTGTAAACCGCAGAACCGGGGGGAGTGCTGCTTAGAACGCTCAGATCGCGCCCTGGTCCCGGCTCCGTGATACAAGTGTCTCCCGGGGATAACTGCAGAGGAGCTTCCGATCTGTGTTCTAAGTCAGAGTCTAGCACCATTCCGCAGGGCTAACGGTGTGGGAAGTCTCACTCCGGATAATTAAAAAGGCTGAACTTCCCAGCAGTTTAGGTATTTGAGTAGCCTCTACGCTCCACTTAATGAATTAATTTTCTGTGCCTCTTGAAATATAAAGCACTTGGGTTGGCTCCACAGTGTGGTGGTTAAAGCAGCCAAAACCCCCTTGGCTCAGCACACGGTTCAAATCCCAGGCCAGTCGGCTTGAGAACACACAGGGTGGGTGTGCATGCCCAAAATCACAAAAGGAGGGAGAGACAGTGGAGAAGGGATGGAGGAGTGATCATTCTCCCTCTCCATCGCTGTCTCTCTGTGCCGAGAAGGTGTCCTCTGGCAAACAAACAAACAAACAAACAAAAAGCAAGTGCTCACCCTGTGTGAACAGACATGGAGTCTTCAGCGTGTGGGTTCATCACCTGTGGGTGTTTGAGACTTTTTTGTCCTGACTTCGGAAGCAGAAATGAAAGGCACCACTTAGAACAGACCCATACAGGGCCTGGTAGCCAGTTCTGAGTTCAAAATGTATCTCCGGCCCTTAGCAGCAAGTTAGGGTCAAATTACTGGCTCATTAAATGGACACAGTATCCTCTTCCACAGGAACTGAGAGAGATACAAAGTAAGCCAAAAGCAGGAGCCAGCATCATCCTTGATAGCTTTTATTGGACAGGAAAAGCTCTAAACATCATTGAAATATCCAAGAGGCTGATGCTTCCAACTGCATTACCTGTCGAACTGACTGCAGGTCAGTCATGTGTCGGACTGCAGGCCACCCATCCTCTGAGCACTCCCTCACTGGGTTTAATTCTTAACTTCTCTCTGGTACAGTCCAGAACCCCCTTCAGGGAGTGGCTGGAAAGTTACTTTTACTCTGGCTCTAAGTATCACAGGGTGACCCTAACAACTGCAAATTCTAAAACCTGGAGGTATCTAAGTAGGTAATGCCACAGGGCAAGGTCTTGTCTATTCTATCTTCTGGAGGCTCGAGCAGCCGGCGCATGGCATGGCCGATCCCATCTTCCCTGAATTCCTCCCTGAGGCAGCAGTAACAGCTGGCAACCCCAGGCCAACCTCCGTGTGAACCACACCTGCAGAGAGTAAGTTTCTCCACTGGCTCTGCGTAGGCCCCACACAATGAATTCACACCTGCGAAGAGGAAGAAGGAGGAGATCCTGGCAGGTAGGAGCAGAGGCTCCTGTTATGCCACGGGCATCTGGCTTCCTTCTGTAAACCGCAGAACCGGGGGGAGTGCTGCTTAGAACGCTCAGATCGCGCCCTGGTCCCGGCTCCGTGATACAAGTGTCTCCCGGGGATAACTGCAGAGGAGCTTCCGATCTGTGTTCTAAGTCAGAGTCTAGCACCATTCCGCAGGGCTAACGGTGTGGGAAGTCTCACTCCGGATAATTAAAAAGGCTGAACTTCCCAGCAGTTTAGGTATTTGAGTAGCCTCTACGCTCCACTTAATGAATTAATTTTCTGTGCCTCTTGAAATATAAAGCACTTGGGTTGGCTCCACAGTGTGGTGGTTAAAGCAGCCAAAACCCCCTTGGCTCAGCACACGGTTCAAATCCCAGGCCAGTCGGCTTGAGAACACACAGGGTGGGTGTGCATGCCCAAAATCACAAAAGGAGGGAGAGACAGTGGAGAAGGGATGGAGGAGTGATCATTCTCCCTCTCCATCGCTGTCTCTCTGTGCCGAGAAGGTGTCCTCTGGCAAACAAACAAACAAACAAACAAAAAGCAAGTGCTCACCCTGTGTGAACAGACATGGAGTCTTCAGCGTGTGGGTTCATCACCTGTGGGTGTTTGAGACTTTTTTGTCCTGACTTCGGAAGCAGAAATGAAAGGCACCACTTAGAACAGACCCATACAGGGCCTGGTAGCCAGTTCTGAGTTCAAAATGTATCTCCGGCCCTTAGCAGCAAGTTAGGGTCAAATTACTGGCTCATTAAATGGACACAGTATCCTCTTCCACAGGAACTGAGAGAGATACAAAGTAAGCCAAAAGCAGGAGCCAGCATCATCCTTGATAGCTTTTATTGGACAGGAAAAGCTCTAAACATCATTGAAATATCCAAGAGGCTGATGCTTCCAACTGCATTACCTGTCGAACTGACTGCAGGTCAGTCATGTGTCGGACTGCAGGCCACCCATCCTCTGAGCACTCCCTCACTGGGTTTAATTCTTAACTTCTCTCTGGTACAGTCCAGAACCCCCTTCAGGGAGTGGCTGGAAAGTTACTTTTACTCTGGCTCTAAGTATCACAGGGTGACCCTAACAACTGCAAATTCTAAAACCTGGAGGTATCTAAGTAGGTAATGCCACAGGGGAAGAGCTACTCTGATGCATGTATCTTTCTCCCCCCCACCCCAAAAATGAGATAATTAAAATAGCTGATTGACACATGCCAAGCCTTTGCTGTGTTTTCGCCATCTGCTGGAATCATCCCTTCTGGGAGAAACAAGAGAGGACCAGCTTGGCCTCCCTTCATGTCTCCATCATTCTGAAAGTGATTATTTCTAAGGAAGGCACTATGTTTTGAAATAGGACAGGATTAATTCTGTTGTACAACCCTGGGTCTGTCTTCTGCATTCTAAACTCCCCTATCCTCTTAGCTATGGGCAAAGAATGGGAGACCGTTGAGGCAGTGTCAGGGGTGCATGTCTCTGAACAGAGAAGCAGAGAACTCTGGGTCAGAACACGCTTCCAGCTCTCAGGGACGTCTCCCCCATTCAACCATGCCTCCCTTCGGTCATGAAAGTGCAGATTTGTGATCTGCTTGCATGTCAATTTGGACATCAAGGAAAAAAACCTCACATCAAAACAAAGCAATTAAAGAAATGGTGCTTCATAAAATCCAATCAGCAGCCAAAGTCAGCTCTGATCAGTGTGTTCCACAGCACCCCAGAAGAAAAAAAAGCAATCATAAGCAGTCACCGTCAGGTTTTAGTTTGCTGTCAGAGACAAGTTAATCAATATCACCCACAGTGGCACTTACACGGAATGACAGCGATGCTTCCCTGAATTTACCTGCATACATATGCCAATTAATACTTATTAAAATAATTTAACAGTATAAAAAATAAATGTGAACAATTCCAAGGAAGTAGATCTACTCTTTTCAATAATCTTTTTCACATACCTTATTTTTTAACCCATGCGATCACTGTGTATCATACGGTATGCAAAATGAATGTTCCCAG
>NW_006160218.1:3328614-3366565 GCF_000334495.1 Tupaia belangeri chinensis
GGCACATTAGTCTGGCTAAAGATATGGTCATAAACGTTGTCACCGACAAATAACTTCCCAGTTCTGTGTCGCTCATGTGCATTGTCTTTCTTTTTCCCCTCGATGTCCTTCCTCTGTTTATGCATACCACACAGATTCAATCATTCCCAAATTGAGAGTACTGAAGAAATCACACAGTATCGCATGTAGGCTAAGGGGTGTGTGTGCATGCCATGAACAGAGAGAGAGATGGAGAGGTTATAGGAAGAGAAGGTTTCAAACTCCCTATACAAATTAGACTTCAGCCTAGAGAGAACGCACAATTTCAATTTAACTGCAATGGCAGAGCCCACAGATAGCGTAAGTGGACTAAGCACTTGCACACCCGAATCCTATCCAGTGCACTGAGGCCACATTTAAAATAGAGAAAGTAGCGACCTTCAGAGTCAATAACTCTAAAGTTATTGACGGGCATTTTGTGAAATAAACAACAAAACCTACAAACCTCACATATGTTCAAAACTTGAGTTAAAAAAATTATTTTAAAGACATTTTAAAAACCATTATATCAGGGCCAGCAGCTGGCATGGTGGTGAAGGTGCTAGATTCCACACAGCAAACTCCGTGGTTCTAGTCCTGGACCCAGTGGCCTGAAACTCAATGCCAGGCGCATGTGCATACGTGCCCAGAATTCTAAGGGGAGAATGGAGAAGGGACTGCAGCGTGGCCACTTCCCTGGGGGGGGGTGATTTCTTACTTTCCTCCCTCCCTCTCTCTCTCTGGTGAGTGCATGTGCCCTATGGCAAAAATCTAAATGAAAAGTAATTGTCACACCTGGCAGCATCCTAGGACTTATAAAATAATATTGTCCCTGGGCCAGTCAGTGGTGTAATGGTTAAGATGACTGGATCCCACAGGGCAACTGTGTAGTTCAAGTCCTGGACCCAGCAGCTTGATAAACACACTGGGCACGTGTGCATGTATGCCCAAAATCACAAAAGGAGGGAGAAATGGAAAAAACGGGATTATGGTATAAGCATAGCCCACGGAGGGTGCTTTCACTTTCTCTCTCTCTCTCCCCCTCTCTCTGGCAAGAGCATGTACCCTCTGAAAATTACAAAAATAAATAAATAAAAATAATGTTTAAAATCGCCCCAACCAATAGTACACACCCAAACACTCAAACAGGCTTTCCATATCGCAGCTGCTTAGAGACATAATGGGTTGTTAATCTGGGTGATATACAGCCTTGTTGCTCATTGGATTATACAGAATGGCTCATTTCATTTCACTTGTGTGATCTTTTCTACTTTTCAACTTTTAAAATAATAGAAAATAAAACTTTCATGACAGTTTGATCCAGATAAGTTGCTCTTAACATTGGGGTGGCCCCAGTCACTGCGGTTCATCAGTTTCCAGATCAGGTGAGCGGACCCTCATGACTCTCAGTCCAAATACCCATGCCTTCTTTAATAAAGGTGCAGGGAGGAGGAGGAGAGCAAAAAGCACAAGGGCAGACGAAACAGTAACATCAGGCCCATCTTTGTAACTGTGTGTTCTGCCAGAAGAGAAAGGAGTACAGTATCGGGTGCTGAGAGAGACAGTTTCCAAGGTTCACAACATGATGCCCAACGCTGGAGGTGGTGAATATGCTTCGGTCCTCGATTTGTTTATTCTACATTGTACACACGTTTTGAAAGACCATTCTGTACCCTACAAAGATGTGGAAGGATTTTGTGTAAATCACAAATGACAATAAATATTTAAAGGGCAAAAAAAGAAGTACCACATTCAGAAATATTTTGTCCCAAAGATGGAGAACTAGTTTATGTAACCAACTGGTACCTCTTCCAATGAAGAGCTCCAGCTAAGTGCCTCATTTCAACTGAGCAAACGTGAACCTGCAATGTGCAGGCAGAACAGCTGATCTCAGGGCTGCCCAAAGGCTGGGAGGTGAGGAAAGGTGTCCCCGTAAGTAGAGCGTGGTGAAGACACACCGAGACACAGCGGGGCGTCTGCCCGTGCTTACTGCAGCACCGGGAGTTGCTGACGGCAAGAATACCAATGCCAGCTGTCTTGAGCCTCTTACTTGGCGTTACGTTATTTAAACTTCATAGAAGGAAGCACGGAACAGCGATTAAGATGTTGTGCCTGGGACTAATTTCATCTATATTCAAATCCAAGGAGCATCAACGAGTAAAAGGCAAGTGGAGACAAGCAGAAAAGAGGAGGAGGCGCAGACGTCTCACACGTGGCCCCTTCTCTGGCCGCACAAATTCCGAAACATTCAGCCGGCTTTGTGTGTGTGTTTCTCACTCTGGCCACTCCAGGCAGGCCCTGCGATCCCCGTGGTCTCTGAAGACCAGAACAGGAGCCATTCTCAGGTAGAAAAGCCGACCTGCACAGAAGCCCAGGGGTAACGCCGACATGGAACGTGATCCGAATGAATTTCGCTCTTTCCTGATGATGTCTAAAACACGCTTCACAACCTGCTTCCTTTCCATTCGGTATTTTCTAAAACACAATGACCAAGTGCTCTTGTAGGTAAGTGCCAAGAGCTTTATACAGAGCTCTGAGTCTCACAGACCATGTCGGACCTGGTGTCTCCCTCCCTGTCTCTCTCCCTCTCCTGTCAATCCTGGAACCAGCACCATCCTCATTGTAGGATCCTGGAACGACTGGGGTGTCAGCACGGGATGTTTCAGCTTCAATTCTTCCGTGGTTTTCCTCTCAAGCATCTGGTGGTGATATGAATTTATCAGGCCATGCTTGATTTCATTCCATCAATTTATTTTAAATTACGTTTCTCAGTGGCCAGCAGGAGACATGGTGGTTAAGGTGCTGGACAACACATGGCCAGTCACGGTTCGAGTCCTGGCCGTGGCGGCTTGCTTTCTCACTTTCCCTCTCTCTCTGGTCAAATTAAATACTCCTAATAAATAAAATTAAATAAATACGTCATTAACTAACAAAATGTTTTTAAAAAGTTATGTTCTGCATGCATTTAAAAATTGCTCCTAAAGTTAGTCTTTCTGTCTTTCTTCTTGGTGTAAAACAATATATGGTGTACTATATACGTATATATATATTTGGAGAGCTTTCTGTTGTAGGGTACATGCACTTACCAGAGAGAGACAGAAAGTGAGAAATCAGTTCTCAGGGGAATGGCCACACTGCAATCCCTTCCCCTCAATTCTCCTCTTGAGATTTTGGGCACATACACACATGCACCTGGTGTGAGTTATAAACCACTGGGTCTGGGACTCAAACTACAGTTGACTACATGAGAGTCCAGGGATGTAACCATTACACCATCTGACCTTTACAAAAGGAACCAATCTATTCTAGACTCGGGCTCATCACCCGCTTAACTGAAGATAGAGCCCTGACACTATAAAGTTGCAGCACGGGGCATAATAACTTGTACCTCTAAAATGAAAAGGTAATGACTCAGCTTTGAGATGGCGTGCTTGTGAATGTTAGCTGCTCCTACAGTAACTCACAAGGTAGACATTATTGTAGATTTTAAAAAGATTCAAGTAACTTGCCCATAGCCACAAAATGGGGCAATCCCACAGGTTGTTTTTTAGAGAGATTTTTGCTGTAGGGTGCACGGGCTTGCTGAAGAGGCAAAGAGAGACAGAGAAACAGAAAGCGAGAAATCACCTGCGGGGGGGATGGCCATGCCGCAATCCTTTGCCCTGCAGTATCCTCTCGGGATCTGGGGCACATATGCACATGCGCTTGGTGTGAGTTTCAAACCTCCAGGTCGAGGACTGAACCACCATTGGCCATGTGGGAGTCCAGTGACGTAACCATTACGCCATCTGCTGGCCCCAATCCCACGGCTTTAAGACTGCACGCCTGATCTGAGTATTGACTGGGCATCTGTCATTTTTCATTCTGTAATATTCTGAGAAGTAGAACAACACAGTGTCTGTGTTTATATTTGGTATTCTCACCTACTCCCTATTTATCCTATCATAGTATATTATATATTAGTTATGGTATGTTAAATATATATGATTTATATTATCTCGTATTTCACTTATAATGCACAGTAATAATTCATATACTGTTTGTGCTGCATCACATTCTATTATTTTTATGTTATATTCAGTAAGCAATGACGGTGTTTTACACTCAAATAAAAGCATTATGCATTTTTAATTAATGATCAGATCTACCCTTCCTGAGTTGTGTGAGCTGTACCAGGAGCTCATTCCTTCACAATTTTATCCAACAAACAGATGTTCGACGTCACTAAGCAATGATATGCAACAACAGAAATTCAAAATTGACACAAAACATGAAAAAAAAAATACAAGCCATCCCCACGTTCTGAGAGATGCTGTTTGTTGGTAAGAAGCCTAGAAAGGATTCAGTCCAACCCAGTAAGGTCAGTGCCAAGGCCCACACGCAGAGGCCTCCCGGGAAACTGTCTAGCTTGCTAACGAGTCGGGGGGTCTGCCCAGGGGATGTTTTCAAATTGTAACTCCTCGGTTTATTAGGCCAGTATCGACTGGGTGCCTGTTAGAGTCCTACCTCTGCGGAGGTCCTTGTAATAAATCCTGTGAACGAAGCATGACCCCTGCCTTCCATTAGAAAACTCGAAATCTCTGGGAACCCCTGGGGAAAGGGCTATGCAGCTACTATTAAGAGAAGATGCTGGAAGAACTGCAATTGTTTCCTCCTTCCCGTTCTCTTCTCTCGTTCCCATTTAATTTAATTAGAAGTAATCTAAATCGAACTTTAGCAGAGTAAAGCCATAGGGCAACTTGGGAAACTCTATTCGCTAATAGGGGAGATTTAGGTCAATGTTTTCCAGTGCAGCCAACACAGCCTAAATGCTCCCTAATTAGCACCGAGGAAGGCGGCAGAGAAGGCCAAGTCCCGTGAAGCCCTGTGAGACAAGCCCAGCACTCAGAGGTCCAGGTGAACCCCACAGGGATCCACCACCGACCCTGGAGCATTCACGTTCACTCAGGGCCGAGCCTATTGGAGATGTATTGTCACCGTTTCCACGTGTATCTTTACTTAAAATTCAAAGTGTTATCACATACCTCTGCTTTCACCCACTCGGGATGCCATTCCAAAATTTTCATCGGTCTCACCAAAACACCAAAGAACCCTGGTTTTCCTACTGTAACGACCCCCACAGAAGCGGAGGTAGATCAGGACAGCGTGATGTCTAAGTAACTTAGAGAAAGCCGTTAAACAGACCGTCGCGGATCCTTCCTCCCAGAGCCTTTTCCCCAACAGAGCGTTACTTGCTGAATTTGAAACAGCGTTCATTCAAGATGGACCAGGCGGAATGCTAGCAGTATTTGAAGAACCCGAGCCACTTCAGTCCACGTCACTTAAACTCGGAGGCCTGACTGCCTCGTTTGTAAAGCAGTTCAGCTAACCTGGCCGCCTCGAAGGGTGGGTGCGTGGATCCAATGGCATAAAACAGCACAGGAAGAACTGCTAGAAGACAGCAAAATCACCCCAGTGTCACTTGACATTTGCAGGTCCCTAATACTGTGCTGCTGCTCACCACTGACACGGGGGACCTAGCAGGTAAAACTCTGTGGTCCGGGGAAACAAAGGACAGAGAACTAGAACAAGTTTGAGCTGATTACAAACTGGCTGACTGCCCTTCCCTGAGGTTGTATAATACTGTCTCAGCTTGTTTCTCCCTGTGTATAGGAGAATGTGACTGGATCCTGGATCGCCTCTAAGTTGTGTTTCATTGTGTCACTGATACAAACCAAGGTTCCTATGATCATCTGTTCATCGCTGAGCACTTCATGTGCTCGGCACAATATTAATCACTGTGGATCCAGGTGGGGAAAAAACGTTGCCTTTGTCCCTCCTGCCTGCTACGACAAAATACTACCAGGCTCCTCATTGATACTGCGCAGTCTGAGGTCACGTGATCCACGGTCAGTTCTGTGGCATCTAATACAGTCCTGAAGGCTACTGCGTGCAAGGCCTCAAGAAGATAAAAGAACCATACAACCCAGATAGGGTAAACGGTCCAGTGACCACACAGCCTGGGTTGCTCAGGGTCAGCCCCATTGCTACTGTGATGTTTCAATAACATTGTCAAGTTTATTTATTTTATTCATGCTAGTGTGTGTGTGTGTTCAGGAGAAAGGCTGAGAGATAGCACAGTGCCCTGGACAGGGTGTGGGGGTCCTCATCACACCCTACTCCCTTTCCCCGGCCTTCCAGTTCACTGGGACCCTAAGCACAGGGGCACACACCCAGTGTGTGTTCAAGCCTACCCGGGGACTCGAACCCACACAACAGTTCAGTTTGCTACTGTGTCACCAGGCTGGGCCCTCAGCACTCCTGAGAGCCCTAGTAGCACGCTACTTCCCCTGCCACACTGACCGAAGTGTTCCAGGCTGGAAGGCCACACAGAGTCAAGACCCCAGTAACAGGTATACACGCTCTGGCCAGTCGTCCCAGTAACCAGGTATACAGATGGGGGCTCATCGTCCCAGTAACAGGCATACACATGCCGGCCCAATCATCCCGGAAATCAGGTATACACACGGGCCGTCGTCCCAGGAAACAGGTATACACATGCCAGTCGATCATCCCAGTAACCAGGTATACACACGGGGGCTGATAGTCCCAGTAACCAGGTATACACACGGGCCAGTCGATCATCCCAGTAACCATGTATATACACACTGGCCGATCGTCTCAGTAACCAGGTATACACACGTGGGCCCATCATCCCAGTAATCAAGTATACACACGGGCCGATCGTCCCGGTAATCAGGCATACACACGTGGACTGACCCGAGGTATATTCGGAACAATGATGTTGAACTGCAGCACCTCTTTCGGGCATCAGACCCTCTTTCCGACAACTGGCATTTACACTTGGGTGGGTGTTCCTCAGCTCTGAAGTTCTCTCACTCCGAGACTGCTAATACAGTATCTGTCCTCTCCCACTGCAAACACTTATTGACATGTTTGTCCACCTACAGAGTTTGGACTATTTCTTAATCAATACTGAATCATCAGGGCCTTCTCTTGTACCTGACAATGTCCCCAAAATACCATTGACTTGACATGACTTTTGCTTTCTGTTTCTTTTTCTAAAACTTGCTCCCTGACAACTCATTTTTTTTAACCTCCAAGGAGAGATAACAGATGCCTTCAGGATTTCAAAGGTAATTTATACTTTGTCTTTAAGCAATAGAGGGAATATTCACTCTTCGGGGAGCTCAGAACAAAGGCCTCAGTTATCCAATTTCCAGGATCCAACTAACCGAGAATGGGAGAATTCCAGCACCATCCCCCCTTCCCAGATTTCCAGCATCATACTCCACATGAGATCTTCAGTTCCTGACCTCGCCTCTCTCGTTCTCTCCCGCCAGTGACTGTAGGCTGACCTCTCTGCTTTTCCCTGTTTACTTTAGAAAATCACTCTGGCATTCTATTTTAATCTTCATTTTCCAGCATCTAAACTGCTGAAGCTGTGACCTTTCCAGTAAATGTAGCAATGGTCTCTGAGCATCCTCTGATTGAAAAATCAAAACGGAGCCCATACCTGGTGTAATTATTCTGTGTGTGCAGGAGTGGTGTCTGCACTTGCATAAAACAGATAATTGGATTTCAGATTACTGTTAAAAATATGCGCATTCCACCTGAGCCCCAGCAGCTTCCTTTCCTGGGACCCAGACAGAAAGTTGACACTTGAGGTACTCTGCAGGCTCTTATCCACACTGAACTGGCTTCCAGTCCCCACATGATCTACTTCCTGAAGGTTGCTCTCTCTGCCTTTCTCCCATACCCAGAACTCTCTGCCCTACTCCAGGACTGAGCACCTGCCTCTCAGTCCTTAAACCCCTCCCTGCCTCCAATCTTGCCCCCTCACCTCTTCCTTCTGTCTTTATGTAATTACCAGAACTACCATAAAACTCCAGTTGGACTTGCCCTTCAACTATTGTCAATGAGGCCTTCTCACCCAAATAATTTCTTTCAAATTTTAAATCAATTACCAACATTGCAAAGTCAGGAGTTCTTCATTAAAATGACATTTGGGGGCTCAGGGGCCGCTGAGGCACTGCTGCATGAAGCTAGAGGCCAGAGAGTGGACCTGGACAGGCCACGATCCTGCAGAGCAAGGGTAGATCTCTACGTGAAGACCCTACGGAGGGTATGTCTGTCTGTCTGTCTCTCTCTCTATATATATATATATCTTGAAGTAAATAAATAAATAAGAAATGAAGACGTCTGATTTAACAGAGCTGACAGTATAGGTGACCATTTGCACATGGCCACAGTTGGCTGGACTTGACGAGAAGCTGACCCATCAGGAAAGAACCAGTGACATTACCAGTCCCCTGGCCCCTGTCCTCTGCACTCACACCTACTCCGATGCCAGCTCCAGTGGGACCATGTGTCCTGCTGGTGGAATACTGCCGGCGGGACTCACGTGTTCACAGCCTGGCTGGTTCCTGGGGACGAGGCACAACTGTGACTCCTACATTACCTTATCAGATGTACAGACGTCAGAATAATAATTACTAACTACCGCGAGCCATTGCAGGGTAATCCTAAGCAGGCATTACATTTATTGGAAGGTTCTTGTACAATGATAGGAAGTTATGAGTGGCTCTCTTTACGGACATTTTTGTTAACATCTTATTAAGTTTTGTCATGGTCTCCCTTTTATAATTGGCTAATTGGAGTGTAAAGGAGAACAAAGAAGAAAAATGATAGGGAAAAACCCTAGTTTCTTGATAAATCTGAAAAGCACTTTCGAGTCATTTTCTAGACTGATTACTCAACAAGAAAAAAAAAAAAGAAGCAGCATCTCTCATTTCTCTGAAGTGAAATTTAACTTCAATCTCTACTGGCCCAATTTCTACCTCATTTCATTATCTCACTTTCCATGAAATTTAAGTAGAAATTATGGTTATGCAATGAAAGATTCAATTTAAAAACTTGGCTATCTTACAATAAAAATTACTTTTAGAAGTACACTGGCATGTTTAATACACACAATTTATAATAAAGTGACATTAAAATAAAGTGAAAAGCAAGTGAACTGGCTGCTGTCACTATGCACTGAATGTGCTTTTGCTACTGACATT
Organism: Tupaia belangeri chinensis; assembly: GCF_000334495.1. Classification (NCBI taxonomy): domain Eukaryota; kingdom Metazoa; phylum Chordata; class Mammalia; order Scandentia; family Tupaiidae; genus Tupaia; species Tupaia belangeri. The sequence goes on from NW_006160218.1 coordinate 3,337,698, forward strand.
CTTTTTTGTTTCTTTGTTTTTAGTCACCCTCTTCTGCCTTTTCTTTCCAATGCCATGTTTCCACCTTTGGCTTCCCAAGACCCACCCACTGGTGTAGGAGCGTGCAAGGGAGAGAGCTGCAGGCAGAAGGGAGCTCTCAGCGGCCTGCTTACGTCTTTCAGCCACCCAGGTGAACTTGGAGATTCCACAGTTTACCGGACTGTGTACCACGCACAGCGCAACATGCAACTTATGCTTCTTTCTTTAGGTACGTGGCTCCAGCCTAGCCACAGGTGTGTCTGGTCCTGAGAGTTTGGGAGAGGAACCGAGCACCTGAAACTTAGCTACATACATGTTGCTCTGATTGGAAGACGTGGTTGTCTAACAAAAACACACCTGGGAAGAAGAGCTATTCTCCCTGATGCTACAGAATCTATTTTGAAAGGCAGGAAGAAGAACGGACTTCATCAGATGACTAAAAACTAGTGCAGAGGCACAAGCAATATGGGAAAATAAGGAAATATCTCTCCCTCAAAGGCATACAACTCCTCCTTAGACATAGCCCGAAGAATTCTCAGAAATGTGAGAAAAAATAATTCAGGATATTCATAGTGACAAAACTAAATGAGAGTCAAGAGAAAACACACAACCACCTCCAGCAAATAGGAGAAATTATTTCACAACTTGAAGGAGGAACACCATAGAGACAGACACCACTTAAAAAAAAAAAAAAAACTTATAGAGATGAAGACTGTATTACAGAAATCAAAACCACCCTCAAAAGTATTAAGAGCAGATTAGACCATGCATATGGATTATCTTATCTAGAAGACAAAGTTTCTGACTTAGACCAAACAATCAAAAGCAAAAAAGAAAAAATTACCAAGAAAAAAAAAGTGAGGACAACATACAGAAAATATGGGATATCATTAAATGCCCAACTATTTGAATAACTGATATTCCAAAAGGTGAAGAATCTGATAAGGGCATAGAGAATGTATTCCATGAAATACTTTCAGAAAACTTTCCAAACCTAAGGAAACATTCAGATATCCAGACACAAGGAATATAAAGAACTCCAAATATTAACAGAATCAACAGAAGAACATCCTCCCCTGGGCACATTTAGCCAGATTGGTAAAAATCAAAGACCAAAACAAGACTCTAAAAATGGCAAGAGAGAAACGTCAAGTTACTTAGAAAGGTTATCCTGTTAGACAAATATCAGATCTCTTGACTGAAACAAGGTAAGCAAACAAAGAATGGGTATATGCAAAATGCTAAAAAAAAAAAAAAAGAAAAAGAAAAAAAAATTCAACCATGAATACTATACCTGGCAAATTTTATCCTTCAAATGGGAAGAAAAAATAAAATCATTCTCAGATAAACAAAAACTGAATGAATTTACCACTAGATCACCTCTTCAAGAAATACTGAAAGGCTTAATATATCAGGAAAATTAAAGAGAGACATATAGAAATGAGAGAACACAAAATAACCAAGAAAAGAGTTTACAATATGGCAGAGATAAGTCCACAAATATCAACAATAATGTTGTATGTTAGTGCATTAAATTATCCAATTCAAAGACACAGACTGGTTGAATGGATTTAAAAAACTGGAGCCATCAAGCTGCTTGCAAGAAATGCCCTTCAATGATAAAGACATACACAGACTGAAAGTGAAGGACTGCACAAAGATTTCATGCAAGTAGAAACTTAAAAAGGCTTTGAGTAATAATTCTGAAATCAGACAAAATAAATGTTAAGACAAAAACTGTAAGAATAAACAAACAAGGACACTGTATATTACTAAAAGGACTAATCCACCAAGAAAATACAGCACATAAATATCTATGCACCCACACTGGAGCACCCAATATGTGAACAAAAGACTACTAGATCTAAAGGGAGAGATATGCTGCAATTGCTGGAAATTGCAACACCCCACTGTCTCCTCTGGACAGATCATCTAGACAAAAAAATAAGCAGAGATACAGGAGCTAAACACCACCATAAATCAAACGGACTCAACAGACATCTACAGAACTTTTCACCCAACAACCACAAAACACAAATTTCTCCTACCCCCACAGGAAACATTTTCAAAGATCAATTATTTGATAGGTGAAAAACAAGCCTTTACAAATCAAAGTATAGAAACTGTATCCAGCATCTTTTATGACAATGGAATGGAACTTCATATTGACTGCAGAAAGAACACTCAAAAATACACAAACATATGCAAACTAAACAATCTACTCTTGAATAACTTCACAATAAAGAAGAAATTAAGACTTAAATCAAAATATTCATTGAAACCAATGATAATGAGCACACACACTTTCATAACCTACGGGACACCATGAAAGCAGTCCGAAGAGGGAAGATCATAGCAATCTGTGCTCACAAAAATAAAACTGAAATGTGGTAAATAGACATCCTAACAACACATCTCAGAGATCTAGGATAACAACAACAAAACCCCAAAACTACCAAGAGCAAAAGTAAGTGAAATAGAGAATAAAAGAACTATACTGAAAATAAATAAAACTAAATGCTGGTTCTTTGACAAGATCAACAAAATTGACACACTGTTAGCTAGACTAATCAAGAAGAACAGACAAAGCAACCAAGATACGTAAAAATCAGCAATGAAATGGGCAATATTAAAACATATATAAAAGAAAAACAAAAGATCATTACAATACTAGAGCAATTATATGCCAATTATCAAGAAAACTTGGCTGAAATGGACAAGTTTCCTCACATATATAATCTACCATGATTGAACCACAAATTCATAGAAAGCATGACTGGACCAATAACAAGCAATGAGATTGAATCAGTAATAAATAGTCTCCCAACAAAGGAAAGCCAGGTCATGGTGGCTTCACTTCTCAATTCTACAAAACTTTTAAAGAAGAGCTAACCCCAATTTTACTCAAGCTACTGGTTTGTCAGAAACGTCATGGCATGTTTAAATGCGTCATGACATTTCCAACAACCCAATGTTTCTAAAGATTAAAAAGAAAGGAAACTTTCCAAATTTATTTTACAAAGTTTCCATCATTTTGATGGAGGCAAAGACATAACAACAACAAAAAAAATTAAAGACCAAGATCCCTGATGAATTCAGATACAAGAATACTCAACAAGATACTAGCAAATCATATCCAACAATAAATACATTAAAAAAATTGTATACCATGACCGGGCATGTTTTATCCCAGGGATGCAAAATTAGTTCAATATGCTCAAAACAGTACATGTGATACCTCAAGTTAACAGAATGAAAGATAAAAACCATAGGATCATATCAATTGATGCAGAAAAAGTATTTGATAAAATACAACATTCCTTCATGATAAAGACCTAAGCAAGGAGAATCAGTGTCCTATCATTGTCTTTAATGTACAGATGGGGAGGGAGAGTGACACTTCTTTCTGAACAAGGAAGAAAGGAAAACAATTCCGCATGCTGGTGATTTGTGCACTCACAGGTGATACTAAGAAGCAATCTAGATCATTGATGGGAGTCCAGCGCCTTATCTGGCGTGGTGGTTAAGGCTAAGGCACTGGACTCCCACATGCTTGATCACGGTTCAAGTCCTGGGCCTGGCTGCTTCAAAATCACACTGTTCCATGTGAGTGTATGCCCCAAATCCCAGGATGAGAAAGGGGAAGAAGGGATTACAGCATGGCCATCCCCCGTGAGGATGATTTCTAACTTTCCCTCACTGTCTGTCCCTCCCCACCCCCACCCAATCCCCCCCAGCACCTTCTGGAGAGCACACACTCGCTATGACAAAAACGTTTAAAAAATGAAAACAAACAAGAAGCAAACTAGTTGATTGAAATACAGTTCTTTTAAAAATCCCATATTGCCAATCAAAAGAGCATAGCATTGGCACAAAAACAGACATGTGAACTAATGGAACAGAATAGAAAACCCAGAAATAAATCTCAAAACATAGAGCCAACTGATTTTTGACAAAGGGAACTAATCAATTCAGTGGGGAAAACAAACTCTCTTTAGCAAATGGTGCTGGAAAAACTGGGTATCCACCTGAAGAAAGATGAAACTGGACTCTTTATCATTAATTGTTAATAAAAATCAACTCAAAATGGATCAACAATCTAAACCTAAGACCCCAAATTATAAAACTACACAGGGGAAATGCTTGAAGAGATTGGAGCAATTGAAAACTTCTTAAATAAGACCTCTGAAGCACAGGCAAAAACCCCACAGATAGACAAGTGGGATCATGCCAGGTTAAAAAGCTTCTGCTCAGCCAAGGAAACAATAAACAGGCAACCCTTGGAATGGGAGAATATATTCATAAACTGTGCCTCAGATAAGAGACTGATAGCCCGAATATACGAGGAACTCAAGCAGCTTACCTGAAAAAAAAAAAAGATCAACCCAATTAAAAGATGAGAAAATGAGCTGAACAGACAACTCTCTGAAGAAGAAAGACATAAGAACAGCCAAAAAGCATATGAAAAAATACTCAACATCCCTTATCATAAGGAAGATACAGATCAAAACCACAAGAAGATGCCACCTCACCCCAGTCTGAATGGCTAAGATTAAAAAATAATAATAAGTGCTGACAAGGCTGTAGTGAAAAGGGAACTCTCCTTCACTGATGGTGTGAATGCAATTTAGTCTGGCCACTGCGGAGAACAATATGGAGGTTCCTCTAAGACCTACAAATAAAATTACAATATGACCCAGCAATTCCACTCTTGAGTATCTTCCTAAAGGATAGAAAAGCACTCGGAAAAAACACTTGTATATCCATGTTTGTTACAGTATTATTCATAATTACTAAGACATGGAACCAACCCAAATGTCTGAGCAGATGACTGGATTGAAAAAGCGTGGCACAAATACAATGGAATACTACTCAACCATTAAAAAACAAACAAACAAACAAAAGAAAGCAAACAAACAAAAAACCTGGCATTTGATAGAAAGAGGACAAATATGGAAGCTTTACTACTGAGTGAACCAAATCAGACTATGGAAGAGAGACACTGTATGTCCCCACTTACACTGACTGTCTGCACTCTATGGTAAAATACTGAAAGACTGAAGGATATAACAGCATAGAGAATGGTGACAGATATTGGAGACAGTGTAGGAGGAAGGTGGGAGGTTAGGGGGAGGTGAAAGGAAGGGAATCAGGAGAAAAAAAGAGAGACAAGACATTTGAAAGACCCAGAAATGGAGGATTGTCTGTTAATGAGAATGTGTATGATAATATCTTTAACGGGGCTGGTGTGCAGTGTATTTATGCTGGGAAAATTCATTTACAAGCTGTGGTGATGTACAGTGATTGAATGTATAAATTAAAAATAATAGTGATAATAAGTAAAAATTAAATGATTCTTTAAGTGAAAAAATAAAAATCACCACTTAATGCTGAGACTGCATGTGTTATCCCTAGGAGCTACAAAAAGTTAATTGTCTCTCTTCTCGTTCCTGTAGCCTCATATTTCAAGAATTTAAGTCATAGAGAAAGGAAGCACTCATTCATGAGATGAGAGACAAAAAATTCCTAAATAATGAAGGGCTTTCTTTTCAGGAGGATGATTCATCTGTTTGATTCCTAAAAGGTAAATCCCCATCAGACAAAGGATGACTCAAGCACCTACCAACCTGTTGAGAGGGAACTGCTCCCTAGGCAGGAACACTTCCTTCATCAAGGAGGAAGAGGGAAGGCAAAACACCAGGATGGGGAAGAGGGAGGAGGTCAGGAAAGGGAAAAGGAAAAGGATGGGAAGGGAGAGAACAGAAAAGCCCAACAGAAAGGACCAGTCTCCAAGCCATAACTTGGATCAATTTCTAAATTTTACATCAAAATATGACAAATGAGACTCTTTTAAAACAACTAGAAGGGTTTCAATCACACATTTACTAAAAACATTATTAAGCATCTATCTATAAAGTCACTTTGATAAACTGCATAAAAAATAAATCTCAACACAAAAATAAATGCCATGAGCCTGGAAGAGTTGTTTTTGAAATGATTGCTACAGCTGCAGCGTGGTTCTAAATAAAGCTGGCAGGGTTACATCTCCATGTCCTGGAAATGGAAAGAATTCGCTTTTCGACATGTATAAATACACGCACTTGATCAGCAGCTAAAACTGAAACTGGTACAAATTCCATGAACTGAGACTTTGTTTGCAAACCATCTCTGGATTCAGGTGATTCACAGCAAGTCCTCTCCATTAGCACAACAAATTGAAATTTGCTGTGTAAAGTTGCCTTCTAACTCCCCGAGGGGGACCAGGGTCAAACCCTGTGTGTTTATTCAGGGGAAGAAGCAGGGGGCCGCTCCACCACCGTAAATAAGCCTGCTGGCCGAGCTACACCATGATAGGGACCTACTGTTCCCAACCACAGCACAGACACCCCCAAGGGGACATTCTCTAGCCACGGGAAGGGGACGGACTGAGGGAAGCACTAGTGCCCTCTGCTTGGGGACCCATGCTGGAACAGTGCATTTCCAGATGCACAGCACAGACCAGGTCACTAGGAGGGTCAGAGAAACAGAGAAGGACAAGGTGCAGACATGCCACCCCTATCCCTGTAGGACAGCAATCATGACCAAAGAACTTTGTCCAGATGTACAGGTCAAACTGATTTTTTCCCCCTAAAACGGAAAACTAAAACTCCCCATCTAATGTTACCCCTATCTGAAATGAATTCCATAGCTCAACCTAGCATTCTTTAGAACGGTGCTCTCAACTTCATGATAATCTTCGGTCGTCAGGAAAGTCACGATGTGTTTTTTTTATGCAAAAGTGTGTCATGACTTTCCCAACCACCCAGTAGTAGGAACTTGTATAAGAATTGTGTAAGTGTGCATCTTTCTTCCTCATCGGATCATACTACAAGTATAATCTAAAACCATGCCTGATAGCAAATCACTGAGATGCAGTAAGCTGTGCATTCAGGGCCACAAACTGGGGGAGAGAGCATTTAAACTGCCTACCCAGTGTGGAAGTAAAATGGGCCTCACCTTTCACAAAACACTACCAGGGTGGAGACCACAGCACGGGTATACCAACTTCCATGTCGTGAATCTCCACTAAGTCAGTAGGATCGGAGTGAATCTGTAACTGCTTTACCCTACGTTATTTCTAGACTCCAGAGTGTGCTCGCAGGGTACAGAACCTGGTAATAACATCGCTTTTAGACATTACTGTTTGCAAGCCTTCATTATTGTGCCTTTTTTATTGATAGAATGTGTGCACGTACATGTGAGAAAGACAGACAGACAGGAAGAGACAGAAAGAGAAGAGCACCTTCCAGGGCTGAGGTCACACAGCGATCGCCTTCCACTACTCCTCCAGCCTCTCGGGTCTCGGGCACCTGAATGTCTGCCTGGTGTGTTTTGGGCTGACCAGGCCAGGGATTCAAACCACAGCTGCCATGAGGATGCAGCTGCTCTTGAGTCCTGCATTACTACTGTGCAATGGAGCCAGACTTCAAGCCCTAAATTTCTTTTTTACACATTTATTTAATGTTATTATTATTATTTTTAATTTGCTATAGAGCACACATACTCACCAGAGAGAACAAGAGAAAGTATTATTATTATTTTTAATTTGCTATAGAGCACATGTACTCACCAGAGAGACAGAACGAGAGAAAGTGAGAAAGAAAAGCACCAGGTCCAGGACTTGAACTGCTGTCACCCGTGTGAGTCCAGTGCCCTAAGCACCACGCCACCTGCTGGCCCCTCAAACCCTAATCTGGTGAGGTGCACCTTTGCTGCTTTGTCAGCAGTGGTTCAGAATGAGTGTGTTCGAATGCTGGCCTTTGGGAGTTTCAGTCGCCAACCGCACACGGAAATGCTATCCGAAGGAATTTAGGACTGAAAGGTTCACTTTCCTACTGATGATCCCCTAGCAGTTCGAGACTTCAGGTAAGGAAACACTGTTGTCTAGATATGGGATTCTCAAGTTGATCTTCTATTAGCATTAAAGATGATTGAAAAATAAACTGGCAAAAATGCAGGATGAACTAATTAGGAAGAGTGACGTAGGAAGATCCTTACAGATCATTGATACAGTGAAAACACAAACTGTCTCTGTAGATTGGAAGGGACGGAGGATTCCTGTGCCTGGACTCACTGGGAAGAAAACACGGCTGTAAAAATTTAGAAAAATATATTTGCATAGAAGGTTTAGAATGACTATATCATCAAAACTGAGTGGTTTATATAATTAATTTTGGTTACTGGAGGGTCATTGCTTTTTTTTTTTTTTTTTGAGAGGTTTTTGCTATAGGGCACGTTTGTTTGCCAGACAGACAGAGAGAGACATAGAGACAGAAAGCGAGAAATCACCCCCCAGGGGGGATGGCCATGCCGCCATCCCTTCTCCTCCAATCTCCTCCCAGTATCTTGGGTAAACACGCACACGCACCCTGGTCCAGGACCTGAACCGCGGTCAACCACATGGGAGTCCAGTGACATAGCCATTACTTTAACTGCTGGTTCCTGAGAGTCATTGCTTTTTCTTTCTTTCTTTTCTTTTTTTATTTTATTTATTTATTTAATTTTTTTAGCTATAGGATACATGCACTCACCATAGAAACAGAAAGTGAAAAATACCCCCCAGGGGTGTGGCCGTGCCACAATCCCTTCTCCTCCATTCTCCTCTCAGGATTTTGGGGACGCAAGTACACACGCCCAGAGTGAGTTTTAAGCCATCAGATCTGGGATTTTGAACCCCAGTCGACTACGTGGGAGTCTAGTGGCATAACCATTACACCATCTGCTGATGCCTATTCATCTTATTCTCTTCCTTTTAGACTATCTGTGCAGTTTACCTCTGTGTAATCTGAGGCTCTTTACAGTATTCTACCTACAAAAAAATAAATAAATAAATAAAAAACAAACAAACAAAAAAAACCAGTTCTTTCCATAAAGAAATTATGTTGATGGTGGTGGTTTTTAATAAGTCAGGAGCCACAAATTCAAATGCTTACAGATAGACCGACAGACATGGTGTGCACACACAAACACACACAGAGAACACATGTAGGCATGATGCCTGGTTTAAGGCAACAGGGAATGTTCAAGAGAAATAAGCCACTTTAAAGATATTTAAATTAAAAAGACAAAATCCCTGGGTTTATAGTCACAGTAAACGTGAACTTTCCGTCGGCCACATCTGGGTTCACACCCCATGTACCAGCTGCTGAGTTTTTGGACGAGTTAAGATCTTGGAAACCTTTCGGAAACTCATTTGCTCATCTGTAAGCGAGGTAACATTTCAGACGTGTTGCCAGGGTTTAATGAGATGATGCAAATAAACCAATTAGTATGCGACATAGATCAGAGCGAGCATTAGTAACAATAAAGAATATCAAGCCAACTGAAAAAGAAAAAAGCTAAAATAACATGTAACAAAAAAAGAGAGACAGCAAAACATGGATGATAATAATTCCCCCCAAAATCTGACCAAACTTTTAGTCAGCCTCTTCTGAGTCCCGTTTGACCCCATCATGGGGCATGTGCTTAGGAAGTCCAGTTTTGGCAAGATCCTGCTCGGATTGGTTATGTCAGAATCCCCCACCACAACACCTGCTCACTGGATGTTTGATCCAATGACTCACCTCCGCTGTTCCTCAGGGATGTCTGATCACCCTGGCCTGCCTTCAGCAAGAATCCTGTTAGGCCAGCTTAGCTAGAACCCCCTCTTACTCCTCGGGTTTACTCATAGTTTTCTACCCACCAGCTCCCTCTCCCCCTCCCTGCTCCCTGGCTTTAAATCCCGCTTTTCCTGTTGCAGTAATATTCAGGGTGGAGCCCAATCTCTCTCCTGTTGCAAAACCCCTTTGCCGCTGTCCCTGTGCCATTTTCATTTTCCTGAATAATCTGCCTTGCCATTTTCACACGTGTTGGAATTTTTTTTTTCTTTAACATGGAGAAGGAGGGAAAGCAATGAGAAGCAGCAGGGCTGTGTCCCTCAGCAGAGTAGAGGGCTTGGGTGTTTTCTGAGCTTCAGCAGGCCGGGTGAGGGTGTCCACAGTCTTCAGAGAAAGGCACAGCTGGCAGGGACTGGTAGATTCCAACTACAAAGGGCTGATGCTCAGTTAATATTCATAAAGTTACAGCAGAACTTAACGTATTTCTGAACTGCTGCATAAGCACTAACCCAGGCCACCAAAAGCAAACTCCCTCAAGCCCACCTCCCTTGCTCTGCTGAGACCTTGCTATGATACGAGAGAAACTAGAAGGGAACGCCTAACATTTATGGCCATCATTCTGAACCCGGATGCAGGGCTCTGGACCACCATCTATGCTGCCATGTGGCTGCCTTTGCCCTGCGGATTGCTGAATGTTTGGATCATCTTCTCTAAGGGCAGACGTGACCCAGAGGTTAAAGAGAACAGCAGGCATTTTGTTCACTGCAAGTATAAATACGTCCCAACTTTATCCCAGGGTAAGATTCAGGAGAGCAAAGCAAAGTCCAGTGATCCAAAAATGGGATGTTTTCATGCCTTGGACACATATGGAAGAGGAGGAGGAGGGAGAGGGAGGGAGGCAGAGAGAGAGATTCAGAAACCGTTTGATAGAAGGTCCTGTGAAAAGAAACGGGTGATGGGTCCAGTGACCTTGTATTCGTCCACTCCATGTCTAGCATAATATGCATATGACAATACCTCGTGATTTAATCCATTTCACCACGACGGCTGCTCCTGAAGAGACGCTGGACTGAGAAACAGCTTTCGAGAGTTACTCGTTATTCTGAGGCTGTAAACCTTCACTAAGGGACAAACATATTACCCGTTTTTTTCTAGGAGCCAGCATAGAAAACATCCATGTGGCTGTCCCAGACAGAAAGGTAACTTATTTCTTCACGTTATACTTGTTTCTTAGATTCCATTTGGAACTAGCCTGGAGTTTAAAACCCATCACTCATGATTTTAATGATGCTGCATTAGCCTCAACACGCGGATACAGATGCACAGATATCATGCATGAAGAATCTTTGGAAACATGAACCACAGAAAGGTATCCACTGGGGCCAGCAGGTGGCATGGAGTCCCACGAGAAATCACCCCCCAGGGGGGATGGCCATGCCGCCATCCCTTCTCCTCCAATCTCCTCCCAGTATCTTGGGTAAACACGCACACGCACCCTGGTCCAGGACCTGAACCGCGGTCAACCACATGGGAGTCCAGTGACATAGCCATTACTTTAACTGCTGGTTCCTGAGAGTCATTGCTTTTTCTTTCTTTCTTTTCTTTTTTTATTTTATTTATTTATTTAATTTTTTTAGCTATAGGATACATGCACTCACCATAGAAACAGAAAGTGAAAAATACCCCCCAGGGGTGTGGCCGTGCCACAATCCCTTCTCCTCCATTCTCCTCTCAGGATTTTGGGGACGCAAGTACACACGCCCAGAGTGAGTTTTAAGCCATCAGATCTGGGATTTTGAACCCCAGTCGACTACGTGGGAGTCTAGTGGCATAACCATTACACCATCTGCTGATGCCTATTCATCTTATTCTCTTCCTTTTAGACTATCTGTGCAGTTTACCTCTGTGTAATCTGAGGCTCTTTACAGTATTCTACCTACAAAAAAATAAATAAATAAATAAAAAACAAACAAACAAAAAAAACCAGTTCTTTCCATAAAGAAATTATGTTGATGGTGGTGGTTTTTAATAAGTCAGGAGCCACAAATTCAAATGCTTACAGATAGACCGACAGACATGGTGTGCACACACAAACACACACAGAGAACACATGTAGGCATGATGCCTGGTTTAAGGCAACAGGGAATGTTCAAGAGAAATAAGCCACTTTAAAGATATTTAAATTAAAAAGACAAAATCCCTGGGTTTATAGTCACAGTAAACGTGAACTTTCCGTCGGCCACATCTGGGTTCACACCCCATGTACCAGCTGCTGAGTTTTTGGACGAGTTAAGATCTTGGAAACCTTTCGGAAACTCATTTGCTCATCTGTAAGCGAGGTAACATTTCAGACGTGTTGCCAGGGTTTAATGAGATGATGCAAATAAACCAATTAGTATGCGACATAGATCAGAGCGAGCATTAGTAACAATAAAGAATATCAAGCCAACTGAAAAAGAAAAAAGCTAAAATAACATGTAACAAAAAAAGAGAGACAGCAAAACATGGATGATAATAATTCCCCCCAAAATCTGACCAAACTTTTAGTCAGCCTCTTCTGAGTCCCGTTTGACCCCATCATGGGGCATGTGCTTAGGAAGTCCAGTTTTGGCAAGATCCTGCTCGGATTGGTTATGTCAGAATCCCCCACCACAACACCTGCTCACTGGATGTTTGATCCAATGACTCACCTCCGCTGTTCCTCAGGGATGTCTGATCACCCTGGCCTGCCTTCAGCAAGAATCCTGTTAGGCCAGCTTAGCTAGAACCCCCTCTTACTCCTCGGGTTTACTCATAGTTTTCTACCCACCAGCTCCCTCTCCCCCTCCCTGCTCCCTGGCTTTAAATCCCGCTTTTCCTGTTGCAGTAATATTCAGGGTGGAGCCCAATCTCTCTCCTGTTGCAAAACCCCTTTGCCGCTGTCCCTGTGCCATTTTCATTTTCCTGAATAATCTGCCTTGCCATTTTCACACGTGTTGGAATTTTTTTTTTCTTTAACATGGAGAAGGAGGGAAAGCAATGAGAAGCAGCAGGGCTGTGTCCCTCAGCAGAGTAGAGGGCTTGGGTGTTTTCTGAGCTTCAGCAGGCCGGGTGAGGGTGTCCACAGTCTTCAGAGAAAGGCACAGCTGGCAGGGACTGGTAGATTCCAACTACAAAGGGCTGATGCTCAGTTAATATTCATAAAGTTACAGCAGAACTTAACGTATTTCTGAACTGCTGCATAAGCACTAACCCAGGCCACCAAAAGCAAACTCCCTCAAGCCCACCTCCCTTGCTCTGCTGAGACCTTGCTATGATACGAGAGAAACTAGAAGGGAACGCCTAACATTTATGGCCATCATTCTGAACCCGGATGCAGGGCTCTGGACCACCATCTATGCTGCCATGTGGCTGCCTTTGCCCTGCGGATTGCTGAATGTTTGGATCATCTTCTCTAAGGGCAGACGTGACCCAGAGGTTAAAGAGAACAGCAGGCATTTTGTTCACTGCAAGTATAAATACGTCCCAACTTTATCCCAGGGTAAGATTCAGGAGAGCAAAGCAAAGTCCAGTGATCCAAAAATGGGATGTTTTCATGCCTTGGACACATATGGAAGAGGAGGAGGAGGGAGAGGGAGGGAGGCAGAGAGAGAGATTCAGAAACCGTTTGATAGAAGGTCCTGTGAAAAGAAACGGGTGATGGGTCCAGTGACCTTGTATTCGTCCACTCCATGTCTAGCATAATATGCATATGACAATACCTCGTGATTTAATCCATTTCACCACGACGGCTGCTCCTGAAGAGGTGCTGGACTGAGAAACAGCTTTCGAGAATTACTCGTTATTCTGATGCTGTGAACCTTCACTAAGGGACAAACATATTATCCATTTTTTTCGAGGAGCCAGCATAAAAGACATCCATGTGGCTGTCCCAGACAGAAAGGTAACTTATTTCTTCACGTTATACTTGTTTCTTAGATTCCATTTGGAACTAGCCTGGAGTTTAAAACCCATCACTCATGATTTTAATGATGCTGCATTAGCCTCAACACGCGGATACAGATGCACAGATATCATGCATGAAGAATCTTTGGAAACATGAACCACAGAAAGGTATCCACTGGGGCCAGCAGGTGGCATGGAGTCCCACACGGCTGCCTACGGTTCGAGTCCTGGACCTAGCAGCTTGAAAATCATGCCGAGCCTGTGTGTAGGTGTGCCCAACATCCTGAGAGGAAGATGGAGAAGGGACTGTGGCAGAGCCATCCCCCTGGGGGTGAGGGAGGGTTCTTACTTTACCTCTGTCTCCTTCTCCACCAAGTGCACATGCCCTATGGCAAAAGCATTAAAAAATAACATATCCACCCAAAATGAGACTGTTGTTGTCATTCAGAGTATGACAGACGTAGAAGAAAGAAAGTGAAAACCACACATTGTCTAAAAAAGGCCTATTCTTCTGTCTAAAATTTAGAATTGATTAATTCTCAAGATGGTGAGAGCCTCTGGATGCCTGATCTGTAAAGGGGTCTTCGAAAGTTCACAGAAATGGCATGTTATTAAAAAATCTATGCATGCATTCCATTGGTTTTTGTTTGTTTGTTTTTTGTTTCAAGGTAAATTTGTACTTAAATTCCATTTTTCTAAGAACTTTCTGAAGTTCCCTTACACTTGAAGTGAACTTGTCTGTCACAACTAAAGTTTCTTCTTGTTTAGAAGAATTGGTTCTGGGGATCAGTATATGGTGTAATAATTACATCACTGGACGCCCATGTAGTCGACCGCAGTTCGAGTCCCCCACCCAGCAGCTTAAAACTCACACCAGCTCTGTGTGCATGCCCAGATCCTGAAAGGAGAATGGATTAAGGACTCAATGCATTACAGAGTGGGTGAGCAGGCACACGGTTCAGGGTCCTGCTGCCCTGCATCCTCACATAAGCAAAGATACCTTCAGCCACTACAGGATGCTTTTCTGCTGAGCACTAGACAGGCCTGAGAACCCATTAAAAGAGAACGATGCAAACACAGTATTAGCACTCTTTTAGAATGAAATAAAAATAATTTGGCCTCCTAGAGCTAGCTAGTGCATTTCTAATACTACCACAGTGCTGTGTGCACGAACAGTCAGGGAGAAAGGTTTGTGAATGAATGATTCACTGGACTGACTGCTGACAGACTGAATTATTACTTTTGCACAAAATCTTAAGGCCAAGCATGTGAGTGAATCTTTCTGAACATACAAAAAGCCTTGCCAACCACGACAAAATTATAAATAGGACCCAAAGGAATCCCTTGTTGAAAGCATCCCTGTCACAAAATAAAGTCCTGTAGTGAATTCTGTAAACAGATCAATAGAAAGTTTCAAATAAATAGGTCTTGCAGGAATAACCAATGCAACCAAGCGAGAGATTCAGGAGCTCCAGGACGAGAGAGAGCATTTATCTTGGCACACAACACCTGGCCACGTAAGGACAGGGAGGGAAGCAAAGCAGAGACGTATGGCCGGGTTAGCTGAAATTTCTACCTCCCCGTGTATTAGCTCAGCCTGTTCACACTGGTCATTCTTTGGCTAAGCTTTCTCTCTGCTTTCTGAAAGCTCGCAAGGTCAAAATCCTGGACTCTTGCCAAGCTATTTCACATTCACTGAGACTAACGAGTACCACCCAAGTAGGCGTCGTACCTAGACCATATCACCTGGTGGTACTGTTACAGCTCAGTGCTTATGCCACATTTAATTCAAACATATACACATGTGTGTCAAAAGCAGGACAGCTTGCCTTGTCAGAGCAGTTCCCTGTGACTCCTAACCCTATGGTACCCTCTTTCTCTAAATTCCTAAATACATCTTAAACTGTTCTGCTGACTAATCTCCATGGACCTTTCTACCCTTCTCCATCGTGGCCCATGAGGTTGGCTTCACAGACTCTTTACCTGGGTTCCTGAACTGTCTGGCTTCCGATCACTTAAGGGGTTCAATAAAACCAGATGCTAGGATAGCCATTCCCTGGGATCCCTCGTACAGAGGAACAGAGAGTGGCTGGGCTCCTCTAGGTAAGCATATAATTTGTTGTTCTGCTTTTCATTTTTAATTTGCCAGAGGGCACATGTACTTGCAGATAGAGGGAGGGAAAACAATAAAGCACCTCCCAGGAGGCACAGTCATGCTCTAATCCCTTCTCTTCCACTTCTCCCTCCTGTTGGGATTGTGGGCATGCACACATATGGGCCTAGCATGTTTGTCAAACCATGCAGTCAACCAAGGAGGATCCAGTGCCCTAACCACCAGCACACAGGCTGGCCCAGTGAGCGTCCAACTTCTGAGAGGTGCTCTCCTACAATGATAGACATGACTCCTTCCAGGTCCTGCAAATGCTTCCTCCTCTTCCTGTTTCATGGAGTTCTAATGGCTTCCCATGTTTGCTACAGACCGAGGATTCGATGATTTCCAGAATTCAATTCAGACGAATAAATGTGCCAAAATCAGGGCTGGACAGATGCACAGGGTGATGTTTGTGACATTCTGCAAAGATGAGCCACATGGGAAGGCTTTAGGGTTGCCTCCAGACTTCTCCCTGGGCACACCAGGCATATGTGGGCCATGACTCACGGCTGCCTGAGGCCAGGGACGGATGATTCTGTCAAGACCCTGTTGGGGTGCTGTCTCTCACTCATGGAAGACATTCTTAAAATCCAAAAATAGGTGTTTCTATGGTTTATGTTCTTCTCTATCTGTGTACTCATAAAATGCTTTTTGGTCTTAAACTAGTACGGGGTGATTTGCTATGCTGCACTTAGTACGCCTTTAGACGTGTGTTGTGCTAAACATTCTAAACCAGGAAAAATGAATATTATTTGCACAATGCCTAGTATGTTGTAAGCACTTAATAAATATTTCAATCAATGAAGTGGTTATCGAAGCCTTTTTGTCCCAGGATATGAATGCCTGCATTAGGCACTCAGAGAAAGAGCATTTTATCATTGCGAGTTGAAAAGGAGTTTTGATCATTTGAGGCTGAAAAGGGCAACACAGCAAATTCTCAGAAGAGTGTAACTGCACTGGAGTAATTACACAGGTCTGATTTCATTATAGTAAATGCTAATTTAATGTCTGATTCATTTTTCTAACAGGCACTAAAAATGCTTATACTTCATAAGCAATATGACAACACATTAGATCAGAGAATTTTGGAAGAAAATACAACTTTATTGACTTTGGAGCATTTAAGGACTACAAAAGGATATTGAAAATATGTTTTACGTAGAAAAAAGAGATCCCCCCAAAATCAATTTGGTTCTTAATAGTTTTTGAATCATGAATCCTTTCCACAGTTTTGTGATGTCTACAAGCCCCTTCTTAGAACAGTATCTTTAAATGAATAATAAAAAGATATACACGGCCATAAAAAAACTAATTAGGTGGGGAAAAAAGCCTTCAAAATATTATAGGAGTAATTTTTTGACGAAGTGATACATTTCACTATAAAAATGTGACAGTGCACATACAAATATGCCACATGTCTAATAACCACTGTAATTTCCAGCTGGAGCAACAACAATCTGATACTATGGTTGCAGCTATAATTGCTTTGGTGACAGGTGCACAAAATTTCTGGGCTTTGGTGCTTACATCCATAAATTGAAGGACTTGCTAAACTTCACTGGGCCTGAAGTGAGTAAAAATGGACTTTTTATTCTTATGTAACTTCACTGAAGTCCAGGATTCTTTGGTGCACAAAATTTCTGGGCTTTGGTGCTTACATCCATAAATTGAAGGACTTGCTAAACTTCACTGGGCCCGAAGTGAGTAAAAATGGACTTTTTTATTCTTATGTAACTTCACTGAAGCCCTGGATTCTTTTGGCAGATCCCAGGTAAAGAGGCCCTGACACAACAGCAGCCTTGTAGGTAGATATTAAAAGAGGAAATACAATAACCGAAAAGACAGGAGGGAGGTAAAGCTTCCCTTTCTCTGACTCCAAGGGGGGAAAATGAGATCTGTTCAAATAGAATTAATTTTAGAGCCAAATATACTCTTGCTTCGCAGAACAAAATAAAATGCTATTTTTAAAAAAATAAGTTAAAATAGATTTCAAGCAGACAGCCTCATGAAAGTCTTTGAAAAAGAAATGCACTAGATTTTGGCGTGATTGACAGGATGGAACCTCGTTTAAAGTTTCTAATGTATATTTCATCATAAAAAGTGAGTAAAGTTCAAAGGAAGAAAATGATAGGACTATTCATTTACTTGATATACATGATAAAAGCAAATATGTTGTCTGCTGGGGACGCGGAGCTGGATTATTTATGCAGCACCCTCCCCATCCGCAGTGAGGTAACAGCCCACGTGCCGGCCAGCCCATCGGTCAATGTCAGAAGATCTCAGGCATCATTTAATTGCCTGGGTTTGAATCAAGAAGAATGGAGGAGCAGCAGAAACACACCGACTAAGATCAATATCAGCAAATTGAAAAACAGGTGCATTAAAACCAAATGCAGATTTCTATTCTCATTAAATGTATAAAAAGTGCCAAGACTGGTCGCAGGGGGTCACCCTAGAACTGACAGGAAACTGCAGGGAATACAGAAGTACTTTCTAAGGGCGCAGGTGGTTACCTTAGTAACCACTTGGTTACTTCCTGTACAGTCTGTTCCAATTTCCTCTATGCACCTGTTAACCTGAATCTAGACGTTCTCGACCTTTCCTACCCCGTGTCTTTGTTCTCCGGCAATTGCTGTCCCCTGCCGACCTGGTTCTCACCCGCTGCTCACCGCGACCTAACGTGCTCAGTGCAGACGCCTCAGCTCTGGGTCACCAGATGTTCTCCGGTCCTGGTATTGATTCCAGTCCTAATCTTCTCCCAGAAATATCCCTCAGGCACTAAGGTCCAGCAAAGAGACAGGGAGGAAGGACCACAAATTTATCTCCCAGTCTGTCTCATAGCAGACACCGAGGGATGTTTGGGGGTTGCTGACAAAGAGCTAGAGCCTCCTTGGAGCGATTCAGACCAGCTGGTAGAGTCCAGGCACACCTTTGGAGAGTGGAGGCCAAGACCCTCTCAGGAAACCTACTATGGGCCCATGAGGCCCATGGAAGCTTCTCTGTCTGTCTGGAAGGTTACTGGATCCTCTGCTCCAAGCTTTCTGCAGACAGAATAGTTCCTGCCTCTTCCGCTTCTATTAATTAAGCTCATCTCATTTCCCACCATCGATTCTGCATCTTTTCATTTACCATTTTTACTCTTTTAGAAAAGCATACACCTTCTCTGTAGATTTATGCTCCTGGTCCGTTTTAGCTCAACCTACCAATGTCCAGATCACAATGGGCAGCTTTCAACAATCTAATTTAACACATTTTTTCCCCTAAGAATTATTTAATTTGATTTATTCATTCATTTATTTTAATTTGGCCAGAGAGAGAGACACAGAGAAAGAAAGAGAGGGAAAGTGAGAAAGGAAGTCACCGGGTTCGAGACTGCGGTCGGCCATATGGGAGTGTCCAGCTCCTTAACCACCACGCCACCTGCTGGTCCCCTAATTTAACACATCTATACTTGAAAGCTTAGGTCATTCTAAGGCGATGGCTATACCTAAGTCAGTTATCTGGTTTCCTTTTTAATATAGACAACCTGAGTACAAAGGTGAAGACTCATGGACAATGCAATAACGTTTGGTCAGCTAAGTCCAAGGTGCTGCTTAGACCACCTGGGCCCGATGCCCTCATTTCTACAAAGAAGACAGCAGTCATTATTAGAAGACAGTGTGAGAAAATAAAGCAGCGAGCTGAGTCTTAACTAGTAGTTCCTTACGTGGAACTGCCAAGGCCCATGCTGGTCCACAGTGACTATTCCAAATAACTATCATAAAGCTAAAAGAAAAATGTTTTCATGAGGAAAAGTGTCTCCAATGAAAATACCGTCATTTATTTTTAGATTGTGATGTGCTGCCTATATTTTGGGGTAGAGCTCTTGCTTTTGTAAAATCACTGTGATTTTAGATGACGGGGTTTTAATGATGTCCTCTATATTGAAAAATAAAAATATGATCCTACACCATCCCATGATACTCTTAAAAAGAATAAAAAGTTGATGGGCTCCCAGAAGTAAATCATTTGGAAATACTTGGAATTCGGATGGAAGGTAAAATAATTCCTGGGCATAGTTAAAGTCATGGGTGGTTTAGAAGCTCAGCAGGAGTTAGAAATATTTCTGCAGCCCGGCTCTGTCTCTGTACTCTTTCCTTGTCAAAGTGGCTCCTCTGGGTCAGAGGCTGATCTGGCCAGTCTGTCCTGCCCACGAGGCGAGCCTGAGGGTGAGGGTGACGTGAGGGTGAAGACACCCACAGCCTTCTGCACTCAGCCTTTCTGACTGGCTGCCTTCAACTCAATGGGTCGATTTCATCTACTTCTTCTCCTAAATGTGAAATTATTCCAGGCACATCGAAAGGTCTAGAGAAACACAGAGTGGTATAAAGAAAATAGAGCTTATCTCTAACTCCACCACTAAAAACGGCAATGTGCTACCCTTTGAGTCTTATTTTCTGCCTTTGATAATTCATATATTCCTTTCTTCTAGTATGTTCTGTATCGAATTCTATGTATACTTGACTTTCTTGCTGCTTTATTGGGCTTTATAAAAGCCTGAAGACTTTTCCAATGTTATTAGGCATTCTCTGAAATTAACCTACATAATGACTAGACTGTTTTGCTGTATATTTTTCTATTATTTAAAAACAGTCTAATGGAAATATTTGTTTATAGACCATTGTGAGAAATTACAATAAGAGAGAATAAATTCTCGGTAAGCAAATTAGTAGAATTGTTGAGTCAAAAAGTATGGAATTTTAAAGTGTTCCACATAGCTAAATTACTTTAGTCTTCTGAATTTATACTGTGTGTGTGTGTGTGTGTGTGTGTGTGTTTGCATACAATTCCAGGAATGCTGTTCATCTATGCAACTTTAAAATGACCGTAGTTTTTAACGTACTACTTTTTTTTTTTTTTTTTTTTTAAGTTTTCCTTTTTTTTTTTTTTTTTTTTTTTTTTTTTTTAGAGAGAGATTCTTTTGCTGTAAGGAAAAATCTGTGTTTGTTGGAGAGACAGAAAGACAGAAAGTAAGAAATCACCCCCCACGGAGGGGTAGCCATGCCACAGTTCCTTCTTCTCTAGTCTCCTCTCCGGATTTTGGGCAAGCATGCACACATGCCCAGTGTGAGTTTTAAGCTGCCAGGTCCGGGACTTGAACTGTGGTCAACTACATGGGAGTCCAGTGACATAGCCATTATGCCATCCACTGGTCCCCTTACTCCTTCTTTAATAGATTTACCAGGAGGAAAAGTAAACCAGAAATGGCAAAAAATAAGATGGAAACTTCCTAACTAGCAGTTTTCCACTTCTTTCATCCTCAAAGTTATCCGTTTCTTTGTATGGGAAATTTCCTGATTTTAAATTGTTAATTATTGTATGTTTTTAAAGATTGTGGTCAACTTATTAACCCTTAAAATGCATCATGCTATTTTGTAAAATCTCAAAGGTCTTAATTCCCTAGCTTTCTTTGAAAAGACATTCCTTTATTTCATTCTGGAGAAATCGTGCTGCCCTCTTTGACTAATAGTTCTCTTGCAAATATATTTGTCATTTTGTTTTTAACCAAAGACAGTATTCAAAGAGGAATTAATTTATTGTACCAGAAATAAGGCAAAAGAATACAAATACTGTCATAAGTAGGTAAAGACAAAGCAGCCATTTTTTCCAAATATTAGTATGATTTATTATGTGTATGATTAAAGAGCGAAATGTGAAAGTAATGAAAAGAAAATGGTACTGCAAGCAAAAATCTTAAGTACTGTTTTCAATTAATAAAATAATGAAGATTTAAAATATGAATCCCAAATTCATTCAGGGAAACATCCTTCTAAGCTAAGACATCACTGTTGAGTTTGCAAGGGCTTTGTACCTGACCTCATGAGCCTGATGCTAAAATATCAGATTAAACACTATTTATTTGGTGGTCTAAACTGCCTCGATTCCAACCATGCGGTCAGCGTCAAGGTTGCAGATGGTGAAATGCACACAGTAACACGCAGATTTAAGAAGCAGCGCTACGTCTAGGTTTGCGCAAACTGTGTGGGGAGAAGTAGAGATATCAGCTCATCTGTATAGCTGTAATTTTCTAAATAAGTTCTTTTGTTTGCTTGTTCCATTTTTGATTTTTAAGGTTTCTGCCACATAACATATGTGCTCACCGGAGAGAGATTTAGAGAGACACAGAGAGAAGAAAAGTGACAAATCACCCCCCCAGGGGGCATGACCGCACCATAATCTGTTTCCCCTGGGATGTTGGGTACACGTGCACTTGTACCTGGAGTGATTTTCAAGCCACCAAGTCCAGAACTTGAACTGGGGTCAGCCCTATGGGAGCCCAACACAGAAACACCACATCAGCTGCTGGCTCCTCTCAGTATGTGAGTTGCCCGTAGCCTACAGTTAATGACAGTTCCCCAAAACATCATCATTCAACTTTATTTTTAATTTAAAAATATTTTACTTTATTCATGTGAGAGTGAGCGAGAGAAGACGACTCTCCATAGGCTGTCACACCCGACTCCTTCCTCCAGGTCTCCAGCCCATCGGAGCTGGGGCGTTCATCTGTGCCCCTAACAGGTCTCAGGCTACCCAGGCCATGGACTCGAACCACGTGGCCCTGTGGGATCCAGCTTCTCTCGCCTCTCGCCCCACCGAGCTGTCCGCATCACTGAACTTTCAAATCTCTGAGTGGCTAAAACGGCCTTGGCCCATAGTAGGTTTGATACTTTTCTGCTGTTTCCTATAAAACGAAAGAGCAGCAGATATTCAAACAGACCCCAGGTCTTGCCACTTTGAGTTGCTGTAGACCGAGAGCTCCTGAACAGACAGAACTCCGCGTGGAGCATGAAGAGGGCATGTCCACACCGTGGAGAAAGAGCGAGGCTGATTCCTGCCTTGATATTAATTCAAGAAGAAATTCGTTAAACAGAAATTGCATCGACTACTTTTCTACTTGTGTTCTTCTTGATAAGACCGTGAGTGCTATTAAATATGGTATGTCCCTGACATGCCGCCTCCCCTCTCCAGAATCGCTGCACAGTGAAGGAGTCAAGGGCTAAGCTGTGTAACAGAGAAAGCACACTGGCTTATTTCTGCCCGGCTGTCTCAGCAAGAGGAATTACGGCCTCCCCACGGTGGGGCAGAAAACTGAGGCTCAGAGAGAGCAATTAACTGGCTTAAAGTCACACAGCATTGAAGGCCAGGAAGCAAGGGCTTACACAAACTCCCAAGAAAATACAAAGTAGCACAAGACAGTGAAAGGAGAGGGTCTTACTAAAACAGGAAGCGTTGGGTAACTTTTGTGTTTTCAGACTTGGTCTTTAATGTCTCTAAGGCAAAGTGTGAAGTTAAGTAATGCGTGTGTTTCCAGGAGAAGAAAAGAAGAGCTTTTGGGATCGGGAAGCGGAGATCTAAGTGGCTGGGCAGAGGAAGAGCCTGCAGGAGAAGAAAGGGAAGCGTGTAGGAGAGCAGGCCGGATTAAAATAGAAACTGCGAGACTTTGCCAAAAGCCTGCCTGAAGCAGTTCCTTTCAAATGGCTGAGTCCCTAACTTCTGTAGGGAAAGAGAAAGGGAGCCTGAACCGCGTGGACTCTCGGGAGCTCGCCCTTTACCCCGAACGCCAGGGGAACCTACGAGAGAGGGTCTCAGGAACTTCTTACCTGTGAGAAGCCGGTGGTACGCGTGAGTCTGAGGCTCTGTCTTTGATAATACAGGAAAAACAAACAGTAAAGAACGTAACAGGCCCGGCTACGGAGGCACAGGCAGGGAGACATCACCACGTGAGAGTGGAGTAGAAGGGCGAGGTCCTGGGTTCAGATCCCGGGCTGACCTGAACACACCTGGCGGACACACGATCCTGGTTGCAGGAAGACGGGGAGGAGGATCGTAGTAGCAGAGAGACACCTTGTCAGGAGTGAGTCCCTTTCCGTCTTCACTGTCTCTCTAGAGAAATGGACTTAAGAAAAAAGCTCACCACAAGTTTGTTTGTTTGTTTACTTGAGAGGTTTTTGGTATAGGGCGCGTGCGCTCACCAGACAGATAGAGAGAGACAGAGAGACAGAAAGCGAGAAATCACAGCTCAGGGGGGACAACAGAAAGCGAGAAATCACAGCCCAGGGGGGACAGACAAGCCGCAATCTCTTCTCCTCCATTCTCCTCTCAGGATCTTGGGCACACACACACACACGCGCCCGGCGTGAGTTTAAGCCAGTGGGTCCGGGACTCGAACCGTGGTCGACTACATTGGGAGTTCAGTGACATAGCCATTATGCTAACTGCTGGTCCCAACACAAGTTTTTTAACATTTAATTTTCCCCCTGATGGCCACTTAAATATGATGTAGTTGCTTAGGATCTTGAGATAAAACAAAAATGCACCCATCATAGACCTCACTTTCTATGCGTCGTGGTCTAAGTTGTGAGGTTTTGTCTTGTTGATTTGCCAGAGAGTGTACAAGCTCAGCAGACAGAGTCAAAGGGAGAGAGAGTGAGGGAGGAAGGACCGCCGCTCCCACGGGAAATGGTCACGCGCGATGCCTCCTCCATCTCTCCCGCCCTTTGGGACTTGGGGCATGCATGAATGCCAGCACGTTCTCAAGCCACTAGGTCGGGAACGGGAACCACACAGTCAGCCGTGTGGCGTCCAGCCACGTTCACCATCGTGACAGGATGGCCCCTAGTTAATGACATTTAAGACTAATAAGCAGGTGTCAAAGAGAGGAAAATAAACTCTAGATTAAAACTTTTAAACAGACGAACTCTAAAACGTTTTAAAGGAAGTTAGAGTAGGCTCATACAAATACAAGATTTTTTTTTTAATGACCTAGATACACAAACTTTGTGTTATTTGATTTAAAAGCAAAGAACCAGCATTTTCTTTCCTGGCCACTACTCTGGCAAGTAAGACCCCCATTATCTCTGAATTTCCATGACCACAATTGCCTCTCCCTACTGCCATGGACCGTGTACTTCCTGTGTTCTTTTTTTTTTTTTTTACTATAAGTTTATTAAAAATAGGGTTTAAATCATCTCATGGTGTCTTTATCTGTACATTACTTTTCTTTTCTCTCTCTCTCTCTCTCTTTTTTTTTTTAGAGAGACTTACTATAGGGTGTGTGTTTGCAGAAGAGACAGAGAGGCAGAAAGTGAGAAATCACTCCCCGGGGAGGATAGCCATGCTGTAATCCCTTCTCTATTCTCCTCTCAAGACCTTGGCCACGCACACACACACGCCCGGCGTGAGTTTCAAGGCACCGGGTCTGGGACTCGAACTGCCACATGAGAGTCCCACAGCATAACCATTACACCACCTGCTGGTCCTTGTCTTTACATTTATGGCTAACAAAACTTCTGGCATATGGTAAGCACGCGATACGTGGTTGATTACATAATCTTCCAACTGACTAAGCAATGAATAAGTGGGCAGAAGAAGGACGGGAGAACCCGATGGCTGGCCTAAAGGACACGACTGGAGTGAGCTACACGGAAATCATGTATTTCCACGGTCAGAGTCAAGAGTAGGTCAGGTCAAATCACCACGTGCAGGGGAAACAGCAGGAGGCGCTCAGACAGGAGTGAGTGGAAGACGGAACCGGCTCTGCGCTTCTGCCAAGCTGAGCCCTCATCCTCAATTCTTTATGTTTCCACACCGAGTAGCCTCTCTGTGGGAGATGGAGGAAGATATGTTTTAGGGTGACAATTAGGCCGACAGCAGTGACATTTTTACACGATCACGGCTTTCTTTTGCTGATGTCATGCCAGCTGGTTCCTGATGACACACTGCTGTGAAACACGCACTCCCTTTCAAAGGAAAGTAAGGGTTGGAACCAGCTGGTGGCGAGATGGTTAAGGCCCTGGATCTCTCATGGCCGACTGCCCAGCTCGAGTCCCAGACTAGGCGACCAGGAAACATGGCGTGTGTGTGTGTGTGTGTGTGTGTGTGTGTGTGCGCGCGCGCGTCCGCTCATGCTGAAGGTGTGTGTGTGTGTGTGTGTGTGTGTGTGTGTGTGTGTCCGCTCATGCTGAAGATCCCGAGAGGAGAATGCAGAAGAAGAGACTGAGGGGTGGCCATCCCCCCTGGCCTGGATGGTGCTTCCTCTCTCTCCCACTCTCTCCCTCCCCTCCGGTGAGTGCGTCTGCTCTACAGAGAATTAAACAAGAACAACCGAAAGGAGGCCGTGGTAGAAGGCAGTGAAGGAAGGCTGCACTGAGCGCCTCTCGGGCCGAGTGCGACGACCTGCTGCGGCCTCGGAAGGTGCACTGTGAGAGGGGACAGGACACAGGAGTTGCTCTCGCCAGAAGGGACGTCCCCGTCTCCTACCCCACAGCCAGAGGCTGGCAGGCCTTGCAGTGCCCAAAGTCTAAGCAATGGGGTAGAGCCTGTTCCTTTCAGTAATTCAGGAAGGGACAACCATCGTTTCTCTTTTACTAATGCCCCAATGGAACCACCCTTTGGGCCTCTGAGTTCCTCTATTTTGAGTCGGCAAATAAGCAAAAAGGAAAAGGGAAAAAGGGAGAGAGAGCGAGAGAAGGGAAGGCCAGAGAGAGCGACCCCTCAGCAGGGAGACTACAATCAAATGGTGACTCTGATAAATGCCTAGTCCATTGTGCTCAGGACACAGTTCCAGGGAAAACCAGGAGAGAAATGCCAATGTCATCTGTCGCTGCTGCCCCCTGTCCCCTTCCTCACTACTTTATGGCCACACAGCCTCTCTTCCAGAGACTAACAGGCAGGGACCCCATCAGGGCCACCACCTACCCTCTTTCTGGAACCCGCTCCCGCTCGCTCTCCAACGGCTCCTGGCCTGGACCTGGCTCAGGTGCCCACTGCAGAGGCTCTGCCAGCCAGAGCGCCATGGCTCCCTGTGACCACTGACTGCTGCTCTTTTCCGACCTGGCAGTGGGTTCTTCGGGGCACTGAGTTCGACCAGTGATTGCTCACTCTGTCGTGTTCTCTGATTTTACCTCGCCTACGAGAGCAAGCATAGCTCCGTGCTGCTCGCAGTTCCACCCCTGGCACCTCCGGCAATACAGGCATGGAACTAGAGTTGGAGAACATGGAAGGAAGGAGGGAGGACGGGAAACGAGGGAGGAGGAGAAGTACGTGGCTCACTGAGGCGGCTTTTAGGTCCTCCTAATCCCACTGGCTGTTCATTATTGAGGAGCTACTGCTGACTGCAGGAAGCCACTGCCTCTGTCCAACTGCGTACGGTTCTCCCCAAAGACACAGATGCCACATTTAGCAAACAGGTAGCCTTTTGCTTCACAGTTACTGCAAAAACCCTTAAGAGAGCAGCGACAGGCCCATCCTCTGACCCCTGACCCACAGTGCTCTGTCCTGCTGCTCAGAACCCCACAGCCATGGGTCACCTTTGGCAATAACTTGTATTTCTTATTCTGTTGCCACTGGCTCTGTTCACCCACTTTAAGAATCTCAAGTCAATCAAACTTTTATAACCAACTCTCCTTAACAAATGCAAAACTCACTTCCCACCAAACAACCCTAATTTAGCACCAACTTGATGTTTCAAAGGAAATTTGAATGTGCTTTGCTTTAAATGTCAGGACTGGATATTCAGACGGAATAATTAAGGGGGAGGAGACAATTCCCTCGAATAAAGAAAAGGTTGCTGGTTTGTGCAAAGTACTAAGAATACTGGGCTTTCTCTGTGCCTCTGCCACAGGCCGCTCATGGGCATCCCGACCCGTGCCTACTGCCTACAGGAAGAAGAGAATGCGCACTCGCAAGTCCAAAGGGTGGACATGGTCCCTTAAAAGGCAGATTGATTGACTTGTGCCTCTTTGCCTGCCTGCAGTTTTCAATGATCATTTCTCATTTCACAAGAATCTACAATCCTTCTCCCACGTGCACGAGGCCAATGGATTTTTTTTTCCTTACTATTATATAATATTGTTATGTAAGTAGGCAGGTTTTCAGAACATACAGTTCTGTCTTGTTTAGGAATGAATGAGGTTCGTGGTTTATAAACGGTTGGGGAATTGTGTCGAAACTTACGGTTTTCCAGGTTTAATGTGGAGAACCTGACCACTGTGACTGGAAAGTATATTGTATGCTGATGTGTACAGTATAATTTTCCAATTCCTTGGGGCAAAATTAAGTGCCAAAGATGCCAAAAGCTCTAAAGAGTCCAAAAAGCAAACCTAAGTTCCTTGGGAAATTCATTCCGACATGAAAATTTGTATACTACTCCCCATTTTCCTCCTCATCTGTTTCCTGCAGCTCCTGGAATTTCTCTAATTATATCAGGTTATGCTTCTCAGTTAGTTATGAAAACACAGTGCCCCTCTTTGACACTTGTCCCGAATGAGTCTTACAAGGGAGTAAGCTCTTAGTGTCTGCTGGCAAGAATGACCGACTCCCAGCGGGGGTGGAAGACAAGGTCTTAGTAAAGCTTAGATCAAAAAATGTGAATCCTAGATCTGTCAGTCTAAAGGTTTTTCATACTGAAAACTTTTATCATGGTTTTTGTGTCTTCTCAAGAGATGTGATATTTATTAACCGCAAATGTCTCCGAAGACCGCGTTGAAAGATCAGTTGTCAAAGTAAGGTAAATGCACCCAATACCTGGGGCAGCCAATTAGAGGACAGACAGGGAAATCTGCATGGAGCTCTTTTCTGCTTTGCATTTTCCATCTTTCTTCATTTTTTTATGCTCAGATTAAGAAAGCAGGACGTTATTATAAATGGTTTTGCTTCAGATGGTGTGACCATTTGAAAGACCGCAGCCTAGCGATGTGCCATCCGAAAGGTTCGGAGACCATCAGCCAGCTGTCACCACGCTCCGTGGCACCGTGCACTGCAGCCTGGGAGTACAGTCTGCTCACATGGACAGTCCAGGGTCTGGTCCAACCTCACCCCCCTGGAGGCTGAGGCTGGAGGTCACCACATGGCAGATTCTATCTTACGAATAAGTGGAAGCTTGGAAGTTATCAAGAAGACTGGGTGACATCCTATAATGAAGAAAATGCACTACAAGACCTGTGCTTAATCAAAGAGCGTTAGGTAGAGAGCGACCCACATCATTGTCAGCTTCAGGACAAAACCCCAGTAAAACGTGTGTGTGTGTCTGTCTGTCTGTCTGTCTGTCTGTCTCTCTCTCTCTCTCTCTCTCTCTCTCTCTCTCTCTCTATATATATATA
>NW_006160218.1:3367457-3393039 GCF_000334495.1 Tupaia belangeri chinensis
TATATAAAGAGTGTTTTTTGCTATAAGGAGCATGTGCTAACCAGAAACACAGAGAGAGATGGAGACAGAAAGCCAGAAGTCACCCCCTGGGGGGGTGGCCACACCACAATCCCTTCTCCTCCATTCTCCTCTTAGGGTCTTCGGCATGCACACATACACACTCGCCCAGTGAGAGTTTAAGCCATTGGGTCCAGGGTTCAGACCACAGACGACTACATGGGAGTCCAGCCACGTAAGTATTACATCATCCGCTGGTCCCAGTGAAACATTTTTTAGAAGGGAAAACCGCCACCCTGAGACAGCAGTACAGGTTCCCGGCGAGGCTGGAGGCCACATGGCCTACCGTGGTTTGAATTCCTGTGTCACCTTGAAAGCGTGCTGGGCATATGGGTAGGTATCTGGGATGCCGGGGAGCTGAAGGGCTGGGAAGAGGGGACTGTGGAGCTCACTGGGGTGACCCCCCCATTTCTCTCTCATGTGCACACAGGCATGCCCTCTGCATCATAAGAAAGGGGACAGAAAACTGCCTTCACTGGACAAAATATAGATTCCAGAGACCAAACACTAGACAAATGCTGTTTGTAAGAGTAGATGTGAAGTGACTGATGTCTTTGTCAACTTGGGCCCCTACAGCACCTGCGTTGGGTAGACTAGTTTACACAACGAGCATTGATTTGTCTAAGTTCTACGGGCTAAAAGTCTGAGATCAGGGCTCCAGTGCAGCTGGCTTGTGGTGGGGGTGCAGAAGGCCATGTTCTTGCATACCCACCTGGTCAAGGACACAGGACTAGCTCTCTGGCTTCTTCCTGTAGGGCACTAATCTCATGCCCTACCAGCTCCGCTCTTAGGACTAATTCCCTCCTAAAGGCTCCTCCAAACGGTACCACGGGGGGATTAGATGTTCATACGTGAATTCTGGAGCAACACATTCCTTCATTATCAGCTGGGGCTATAGAATTTTATCAGGATGCTACTAAGATATCTCTGTTTGTAAAGCTTATTCATTTATTTCTTCCATGAGAGAGCGGGACGGACATTGAGACAAGCGTCCTCCAGGGCCCTCATGCTGGAATCCACGCTCAGCCTTGGCCGGCCAGGATCTCAGGCACGTGCACACATGCCTTGCAGGCACAGGGACGTCTCAGGACATGGGTCCTGTGCCCTCCCATGTGGGTCTCACCTCCCGGAGCACTGCATTTCTGCTATGCCGTCTGGCCCCACAAAGTATTTTAAATGGTACACTTCCCCCTCTTCCCATTTACCTTGCCAAATTGAATCAGACACATAGACTTTAAAAAAAAAAAAAAAGAAAAAAAAGAATATTCTCTCTTTAGTGATTACCATACTTAAGGAAATTATACTAAGCTCATTTGCATGTAGATGATTCAACCCCTTGAATAATGATTTCCTTAACTAACACAGTTATTATTATAGATGAGGTTACATAACACGAAAGCTTAAAAGAGGTTGTAACTAGCCTTGATCTATTCACACCCATAAAAAAAAAATACTGCTGATAATTGAAGCCAGTTGATTTTGTGAAATATTTGCTGAGCCTATCAAAGAGTCCTTGCAGTTGCTTTGTGGATTTTGAATGCAAACTTGGGACAGTCGGGACATTTAGAAACTCTGGACACCTCTCCTACCTATTATTTCACGAGTCATCGTTTCATTAGGAGAGTTAACATTTATCTACTACGCTGTGTGCCAAGACTGTTCACAGCTTCTTCATTACCTCCTTCTGTTGCCGTAACAACGGTAAGCCCGTGTATTAAGAACATGCCTACTACCACTGCTTCAGAGAAGACAGCCACGCAGACAGAGGTGAGCTGACGGCCTTAAGGTCTCACAAACAGTAACTCACAGAGCCAAGATTTCAACTCACACGGTCTTGCTTGACAATCTTTGCCCTTAACCCCACTACACTGAACTGACTGGATGATGATAATTAGGACAAGTTTTCCACTCTGACTTGGACACAGAATGTGTTAAAGAAAAGCGGAGGGATGAGGGGAGTGGTGGTTGATATGAGCCAGAATACTTATCTATGAATATCCCCTGTGGAATCTTATGCAAAATATGTTGGGTCATTTTTATCCTTTATCAAAAATCAACAAAAATAGAATTGTTACTTCAATTCTTGCCTCTCTTGCCTAGACTTACAGGAATTAGTTGCAGCAAAGATAAAGGAAACCTTTAGGTCCTCATTTCTACAAGAACATTGGATCCAAAGCCCATGAGCATAAGAAGATAAATGAAACGAGGAAGACAGACTAGTGTTTTTGAAAGAGTCATAGCACCCCAGGGTGACTGAGAGCTGTCCTGCTCAGTTAACCGTTGGCTCTCGCCCGGGGCACAGTCCTATCAGAGGCAGTTACTGACACAAGTGTATTCTCCCCCGGGCTACTTCCCCATTGCCTGTTTAGGGTTCTCTGTCTCCCAACATTAACCATGCTATTCCAACCCCCAGCACCTTCTGCAGGGCTCCCGCTCCAGCGCAGAACTGGCCCACAGCGGCTCTCACAATGGCGCCAATAACTGTTCCAGGTTTACCTCCCAATCGGAGCTGAAAAGTCTCTCTTAATGAGTCCTTCTAAGCTCCGGGGCTTTGGCTGCACACCTAGTTTGCTTCTTTCTTTTCAGTCAAGTGGATCGCCTCCTAAAATTCCAATTTGACTTTCACTATTACTACTAATCGTTACCTGCAGGCATCGTGCTAAATCCTCGACACTCATTTACTGCAAATGCTGATCAGTCGTCCCAGTAAGCACCAGTATCCCGAAGGTGCTAACACACAGGGTCTCCTCGAACAGGTTTCTCTTGGGAGGTGACATTGGAGCTGACAGCTTAAGCATGATGAGAGCTTCAATTTGTGATGCACAGACACAAAACAACTCCAAGCGGAGGGGTGAGGATATGCAAAGGTCTTCCAGTAGGAAAAACCCTGGGGCTGACAATAAACTCGGTGTGGCTGAAGAAAAGTGTGGGGGACAACATGCTCAGGATGGGCCACACAGGCCAAACAGGACTGAACAAGACTTCACGGCACAGTTCCTCCATGAATCTATGCACTGGGTAATGTGGACTGTGCCGCCATGTTTTATTCCTGTGGTCTCCCAGAGTCTAGCTGGCGTAACAGCTGACCCTCACTATCTGTGTGCACATTGGTTTTGGAATGGCTGACAGTGTTGGTGATGAAACTGTTGGTGGCCACCATGGAGGAACTGATGGTTGTACTGGCGGTGGCACTGTCATAGGACTGGTACTCACAGTAGTTTAAGCACCACGTAGGTCTACGGATGAGTGTCTTCTAAAGGAAGGCCTACATCAACGTGCTATATGCTGCAACGCGTATCGCTCAAAGCCAAGTTAATAGCTAACACGGAAGCACAGATTAGGAGGTGAAAAGCAATTAAAATGGTTCAACTGTTTTTATTAAGTGCTTGACCAGAGGTAGACCTCAGGATTCTGAAAAAGCTTTATTTGAATAATTTATGCTCCTCAATAATTTTATCCTCGACCTAATTCTTTCTGCATATCTAAAATACGCTCTGACTACTCTGTAAACACAGCCTAACCTTTCCTAAGTCCTTAGATGTGATGTTATCACCTGGGGATCTCTGGATAATAGATCTGGAGAGTGAAAGACTGACTGTACATTTCTCTTAGAAATTCAGGATTCGGCTAGAACAAGGAAGCCAGGGAGAGATCCTCTTTTATGAGAATGCTATCCACCAGCCAGCAAACTTAGAGAACAAGTTCCCTTAACATTTTACAAGCACCCTCATGCCGGGTGCTCCTACAGGAGTGAACAGGACACAGCCCCTGACTGTCCAAGGTGACCTGGTGATACCATTTATTCGGCACCAGATACTCATATGAGGACCCCAGTACCTATTACATTATTTAAGCCCATAGGGAAATTGTTATGCTGACTTTACTTTGGAAACTGAGGCCTACAGAAATAACTGGCTTCCCTACCGGGAAACTCATGCCGTTACGACTGATGAACCTTACACCTTGCTCCTTGCCCTTTGGATAAGGACGCCAGGAAATATTTAATTATTGCTTGCTGATATCGATGAACCTTAAAGCTAAGGATCTAGAGTCCACGGGAAAGAAGTCCTTAGGAATGGTCCATAGGTTCTTTAAGACCCAGAGGAAAGAAGTCACTTAAAGGATGGACTCTGATGACAGAACCTGGTCCGTAAGCACCGCACTACCTCAGTAGACTCGACAGACCTTGACCATTGTATCGTGGTAAAATGGGACTGGGCGTGAGGGCATAGGGTGGACCTAGGTACAGGGGCAAACAATGGTCCATTAGCCTCAGTCAGTAACCAACTAATGTGTATTTCCCTCATAACATTTTGTCCAAATGAATTCAAAGCAAAACCTTATACCAAAAGAATAGAAAACCATTTGCTTAGCTTCACAAATATTCTATGTCTAGCTCACTAATTTCTCAAATTCCACAAAGTTGTCAAGGTGCTATCCTTTGAAATAGATTAAAAATGACTAGACATGGTATACCTTAGCAAGGAAGCCTTTGCCCTTTTTTTTTTTTTTTTTTTTTTTTTTTAAGAGTAGGTTTAATGAACCAAGGCGTTGTGGTAAGAATTCTAATAAAGAAGGACAAGATTCGGAAGAAAACACAGAGGTGATTTCTGTCAATTTACAATATAAAATCATACTTCGAAAACCTTTGGGTTTAGCTATATATGCTAGAAGGCTAGAGTGCTGTTGTCAATGATGGAAAACTAGAACTACCAAAATTCCCACCATTACTCAGATGGAAAGAATTGGTGTATATGCTCACAAAGAAATACTATACTCCAACGAAAGAGAATTAACTACTGCTGTATGATGAAACAGGAGTGACTCATGCATGCAATGAACAGCCTAAAAAGCCATACACGAAGCAGTTCATGGTGGGTGGTTCTATCACACTTACGTACATAGGAAAAACAGGACTACGCGGCTGGGGGTTGAGACACTGATTACCTCCTGGGGGACACACAGACTCAGTGACTGGGGGTGGGCGGTGGGGAGGCTTTGTGATGTGGGTTACACGCTTAGTGCTAAGTGTGTGGAAATTCTCTGAGCCGTGTATTAATGACATAGCCATTTTTCTGTATATGTCATGGCTAATAAAAAGCTAATGATGGGACCAGCAGATGGTATATGGCTTTGTCACTCGACTCCCGAGTAATCAAACACGGTTCGAGTCCAGAACCCAGCGGCTTAGAACTCACACTGGACGCATGTGTATGAGTGCCCTAAGTCCCAAGAGGAGAATGGAGAAGGAACTGCGGCATGGTGATCCCCCATGGGGGGTGATTTCTCACACTTTTCTCTCTGTCTCTCTGGTGAGCACACGTGCCCTATAGCAAAAATCTATTAAACAACAACAAAAAAAAAAGCTAGTGATTTTGGATCAGAACGCCTAAGCAGGATATACAATCACTTAACCTCTCTAAGTCTTAAATTCTTTGCTAAAATAAAGTAGATGCCTATCACACCAGAGTAAATGAGATTATAAACTGTGAAGAGCTTTGTAAATTATGAAAAACTATACAACTGACAATTATTTAGACCAGTGATTTGCAAACTGAGCTGTGGATCAGACTCCCTGCCGAGACTAACAAGGACAAGGAAACAGCTCTGTCCCCAGCGCCCTAGAAATGCTAATGCCCTGGGTCTGAGCTGGAGAATGTCTAGTCCACAGTGTGGGGGTCACAGTTTTAGACAATCATTTAAAAAGTATCTCCTATTTCAAAGTCCAAAGTCATTTCAGATCTGCCCCTTGGGTCTACATGCTTCATCTACACCCTGCAAACCCCAAGGGGCAGACACAAGAATTTTTTTTTTGGGGGGGAGAGGTTTGGTTTTTTTTTTTTTAGAAACAGAGACAGAGAGACAGAAAGCAAGAAATCACCCCCAGGGGGGATGGCCATGCCGCAATCCCTTCTCCTCCATTCTCCTCTTGGGATCTTGGGCACACACACACACGCCTGGCGTGAATTTAAGCCATCAGGTCCGGGACTCGAACTACATTTGACTACATGGGAGTCCAACGACATAGCCATTATGCTAACTGCTAGTCCCCCAGGAATTTTGGGGAAGTCAGGTGGAGTTGCAGTAACAAATAGAGCATGAGGAAGGACCTTGGGGAACAAAAGGGAATCTCACATTCAACCAGGACCCCTGGAGCCCAACGTTTTTACATCTGTGAAAACCTCACCACTGAATTATAAGAACAGATCATTTTCCAAGTGATATCCAAGACTGAGTATATCTGTGCCAGGAATCACGATCCAATTTATGCTTTAGTTTTGTTGTTTCCTCCACTTATGAAACGAACACCAGATGTCAGAACAGTTTTGATAACATTTCTTTTGACATCCTTTTTGTGTTTTTAATAGTATGTTGTTTCAATAACAGGGCTCTTTAGACTTACAAAATTGCTAGACTTCAAGAAGCACATCAGTTCTCACCAATGAGTAAAACGCATAAACTCAAAATGATTGGAAGTTTTTCATTGAATTCCGATGACATTTGAATCGTCCCATTTCTCTCTCCTAATCTCTAATTTTTTTCTTAGACAAATGTATTACAAGTAAGAAAGGGCTCACTGCAAAGCAATCCAGCACTGGAATGACACCAGGGTAGGAGTCTACCAACAGTCATGGAAAATGAAGGTTATGCAAGACCTATGCATGATTTCCAAAAACGTGTGCATCAAAATAACTCATATTTGAATTCCATTTTCCCATGAATAATTTGAAGTCTCCTCAAATATCCTGACTCGACAGTAGCAAGTGAATAAATAATTCTGAATTTAACAGATCAGTCACTCTCACTAGGTCATTTTCTATACACAAAGATCCTAGATTTTTCGTCGTACAGTTGTAAAAGTACAGTTAAAACCAACCACACCTCCTTGTTCCTATAAAGCTACATTTGCATGACATTTTTATAATCCAGCACATCATCGTGTAGTGGATTACATTTGAATAGAATTTTTAGTGTGCATATTAAGTATTAACTTTATTTTCTGTTTTAGAATCCTGGTTATTCATAGCCTAGAAAAAAAATCTATCTTAATAGGTTTTTATCATACATGTGTCTGGAAGAATATGTGTAGGTAACATTCTGAATTAACTTTTTTAAAAATTAAAACATTTAGTCACTTTTATTCCTTTGGGTTTTAACATGAGGTGTATATGCTGACCAGAGAGAGATGAAGAGAGACAGAGGGAAAGTAAGAAGCCACCCGCCAGAGAGAATGGCCACACCATAATCCCTTCTCCCCTATTTGGTCAGGATTTTGGACATACACGTACGCACAGGTAACTGATGTGATTTTTAAACTGCCCAGGACTCAAACCCCAGGTGGCCATGTGGGAGTCCAGCACCTTAGCCACTATGCCACCTGCTTCCCCCTCAGAAAGGTCACTTATTTTCTTAGAAACTTACTTAGACTTAACTGGTATAGTTATCAGTTATTAGAAATAAAGCACCACAGAGATAACAGATTCGCTATTCATGACTAAGACGGTGTGAAGGAAAACAGAGATTACAAGCAATAAACGAAGTACGAAGACAATATGGACTTCTCCATTTCTGTAAGATTATGTCATCAAAGACGTAGAGAATTTAGAAGCTTCAACAGCAAACATTAAACATCCGTGTTCCGATCAGTGCTACGTTATCCCTCATAAATGATTTAAGTAAAAAGGTGACATTGCCCATTAACGGACATTGCTAAAGAATGAACTCTTTCCACCAAGTCCATTTTTTCCTTTCATTTCTCAAAGAAAATCTTAACTTTACCCTCTGACATTGTATAGGGATAAAATCTTCCCAGATCCGGTGACTTAAACTCACGCCGGGCGCGTGTGTGTGTGTGCCCAAGATCCCAAGAGGAGAATGGAGGAGAAGGGATTGTGGCATGGCCATCCCCCCAGGGGGTGATTTCTCACTTTCTGTCTCTCTGTCTCTGTCTTTCTGGTGGGTGTATGTGCCCTATAGCAAAAACCCCTCAAATAAAAATTATATATCTTTTGACTTTCATGAGGCTAATGAGAGCAGATAAGTAACTGCAGTCATGAAAGTAGGAATCATACTTAGAGGAATCACACCACACGTCTCGTGAACAGGGATTTCATTACAACGTGGCCTGTTACACCTGTCCTCAGACTGAGACCAGGAAAGGGTCTTTGCCCTGTACGCCTCCAGCTGGTGGCCATCCAAGAATATGCAACAAAGCTCGTGTTAATTTATTCTTTCTCTCTCCTTTCTATTGAGGTGCCCGATGTCATAAATTCTAGGATGCTCTCTCTGAATTAACCAAGCACCCCTAAAGCAACAAAGATTAAGTGAAAGGCTGTCCAGTCTGATGAAACTGTGACACCACCAACAATCTAGTTTCAAACGTCTTAAAGTAAGTCTGTTTGCTCTAATCTATGCTAAGTCTCACCTCATAGTCTTTCCACACTAAAGCAACAAAGATTAAGTGAAAGGCTGTCCAGTCTGATGAAACTGTGACACCACCAACAATCTAGTTTCAAAAGTCTTAAAGTAAGTCTGTTTGCTCTAATCTATGCTAAGCCCTTTCCACATAGTCTCACCTCCTCTGTACAACTCTTCTGTGCAACAGAACTTGTTATTTTCTTACTATTTGCCAGGCACTTAAAATGTAGATAAAAAAATTACCCAGACAGACATAATCAGTACCCTTCTGGAATTTATATTCTCATGGAAGGAAGAGACATTTAACCTTATTAACTACATCATTTACTTAAAATTGCAATACCTACTTGAAGGAGCACCGTGAGGTATTAGCAGTTCATATCTCGTGGGGACTTGGTTCAGGGCTTCAGAGAAAGAGCAAGTATCTGTAAGATACACAGCTGGCAGCAGGTGGAGGTGCAGGAGAAAGGACTTGTGGTGATGTGGGGTAGGAGGTGGCATGGCCAGTTCTAGAATACGAAACACCTGGCTGGCTGGAGTCAGAGGGCGTGGGGAGAGTACACAGGAATAGTCTGAGTGAGGTCTGTAGTATTTAAACAGTGCAGACCCTTCATGACCATGTTCAACATTTTGGGCTTGGTTCATAGAACAGTGGAGAGTCATTAATATATTTTAATCATGAAGATGAACAGGCTCAGGGCCAGCAGGTGGCATGGTCCTGGAGGTGCTGACCTCCCACACAGTCAACTGTGGTTTGAGCCCCAGACCTGGTGGCTTGAACTTCATTCTGGGCATATGTAGCACACATGTCTTATGGCAAAAATCTAAAGGTTTACTAAAATGCAATTCATCACCTGTGGGAAGTTCCTGCTTCTCAGCCTCCTGACGGCCTGTGTGACCCCTTTCACGAAAGCTCTGGCAGTTTTAGTGCAAGATGCCAAGTTCGTTTCATCTTTAAGGACTGGCACTTCCTTCTCCTTTAAGGAGGGTAGGCAAGAAGGATCTCTGACCTGGCTAAACTAAAGGCAAAGGTCAAGATTACTTATCCAGGAATGAATCAGCCAACCGAGTTAGTGGAGACATCGTGACTCTCCGTGGGCATCTCTCAGCCTCATCAGGGCTCTCTGGTTTTCTTTCACCTATTCCTTCTCTTACATCGAGGTGCCTCAAGTTTTCCAAATTAATTCTCTAGTCTTACTTACCTTTATGATCCATCAACAAATTCCTCTAGTGGTTCATTTTCTGAACCCAAATGTATAGAAATGACAAAAAAAATGATATGCTTTTACATTAAAATATCTGCTGGAGATTTTGTACCATCTTAAAAAAAAAATCAAAGGACCAGTAATACAATATTTATTAAATGCATATGTTGTGGTGGATGGCACAAATTATAAAATACACATTCCTGATCTCAAAAGAATTCTGAGTGTTGTACCTTGATTATTGAAAGTCCTGATTCCCCTGTAAGTTCCTTTCACATTTACTCCCTCCTCCTTTCATTTCTCAGCGTCCTTGCCCTCTGAACTGTATGAAATAGAAAATGTGTCCTTTCCGCCTTCTGTAGCAAGTTATCCAGCACTTTTTATAAGTAAATTAAAATAATACTAGATAAAGTTTTAAGAAGTTTTCGTATTATATAAACCTACTTACTCTCTGAGGAATTTTAGAACAAGGAAAAAGAAAGAGGAAAAAACTTTGACATCTTGGCTAGAAGAAAGTGAAGTTGAAGATCTCAGGGCCAATTAAATTAGTATGTAAATTAGAACCTTGCTTTTAAAGGTGTGCTATTGTTTTGTTGTCTTATCAAAATTCCTGAAATACTGGAACGCTGGCAAAAGGGAAAAAAAAAAATCTCGTCTTTGTCCTGAATCCCTACTGCTATAGTCAAAACCTTTACCTTCTTTTCTTGAGGATTGTAAATATCCTCTTAAAATGAAATGTGCTGGAAGGCATCTTGTTTCATTATTTTAAAAGTGAAGCAAGGATTTAAACATTATAGAAAATATCACAAAATATTACAGAAGAGAGTTTAAGAGTTAAATACAAGAGAGACACAATTCCATCTGTACACTGTCGCCATGGTATGGAATAAATTTGAGCATGTCATTTTCTTTTCTTTAGGTTTTTGCCATAGGCTGCATGTGCTTGCCAGAAAGAGACAGAGAGAGGGGAAGAGAGACATCACCCCCAGGGGATGGGCAGAATCCTTTCTCCTCTCAGCATTTTGGGCATGAACTCACATACACCCGGC
The DNA here is from genome assembly GCF_000334495.1 of Tupaia belangeri chinensis. NCBI lineage: Eukaryota > Metazoa > Chordata > Mammalia > Scandentia > Tupaiidae > Tupaia > Tupaia belangeri. The sequence continues at coordinate 3,378,187 of NW_006160218.1, forward strand.
TTGATCCTCAAGCCACCAGGTCCAGGACTTGAACCGTGGTAGGTCATGTGGGACTCCAGTGCTAAAACCACACCACCTGCTGGCCCCATTTTTCAAATTTCTCCATAACTATATTTTCTGTATACCACACTTATAATAATTTGCATCTTAAGAGTTGATGTCTGACCCCATGTTTAGTCTCCAGGAATACAGCAAATGCTCTTACTCTATCAAAAATCTACACTTTTCAAGTATTCTTTTGTTGGTCTTCTCAATAAAATGATACATATTTCTATTATTTTTCCGGGTTTTTGCCATAAGGTGTATGCACTTGCCAGATAGAGACAGGAAGAGAGTGGGAAATCATCCCCCGGGGAGGTCGGCCATGCCACAGTGCCTTCTCCTACATTCTTCTCTCAGGATTTTGGGCATGCACACATACGTACCCAGCATGGTTTCCAGTCTTTCAGGTCCGGGACTTGAACCACCGTCAGCCATGTGAGACTCCAGTACCGTAACCACCACACCACCTGCTGGCCCCTCCTTGCTTTCATTGCATGTGCTCTCTCTTGAGCATACACCATTTCAAGGACTTCTGATCAGTTAGCAAGAAGCTTCAGGTGCAGATCCACTTCAAAAAATGCCAAGCACTCTCTGGACCATTTAAAAAGCCTTCACAGATGTCATTTTAATGCCTACCTAATAGTCCACTTACGGATGTGCCATTATTAAATAGCTCATGTCTCCAGTGTTCCACAGTGAGGCCGTGTCTACACTCCTGTTATAATAAATAATGCTGCAATGAACATCACTCCCCCTCAATCTTTATCTGCATTTCATGCTACATTTAAGGTAACATCCCGAAAGAGAGATTTGAAAATCAAGAACACTTTCAAAGTTATTGAGATAGACTGCCAAGTGCTTTCACCGGAAGTTGTAAAAGTTTTTAATGGAAAGTGCTATGATTATGATGAAATGCTACTTAAAACGCCGGAAATAAAATTCAAAACATAGTTTCGCTCTTAACCTGTGTGGAGCGACATGGGGTCAGGAGTGGGCTGGCTGGGGAAGGGCTACTTTACCACTCTTGTGGCTGAGAATTGCCCAAGCGCGGTGACGGTGAAGGGAAGGCCCGCCCTAGCTGGCTTTATTGCGGTTGTTAAGTTCTCTGCACGCAATATACCCTCCTATGACTACGCCCAAGGTGGAGACTGCTCTTAACTATGTAAATTATATACATAAAGAACGAGGAACACATCAAACTGTTGGCATGGGCAATGTGTAGGCTATTTACGCAACGATATTTATGGTCTCATCCCACATGCCCACACCATATTAAGTACCAGGGGAAGAACGTAAACTCCGACAATTCATGCTCTCAGGAGAATGTTCAGTGCTTTACTCTTTCCTACATCCTCATGATGCCTAAATTAGTAAAAGTGAACATAATACTTCATGCCAGAATAATGCACGTATTAGGTCACTGGGAAAGCCATTGTGTGTTTTTCTATATTTTTTCTATGCAAAAATGTGTCACAACTTCCCCAATGACCCAGTATTTATTATAAGTTAAAACTGATCAAATAACATCAGTTGATATACATGCTTTGGTTTGGCAAACTTGATCCAATACTCTCTCAACAAACCTTCGTTTTCAAACAAGGAGTCATGTGAAGGGCTCAGAGAGAGAGAATGAATGAATGAATGAATGAATGAAAGAAAGAAAAAGAAAGAAAGAAAGAAAGAAAGAAAGAAAGAAAGAAAGAAAGAAAGAAAGAAAGAAAGAAAGAAGAAAGGGAAGGGAAGGAATTGAGTACTGCAGGTTGACAAATCCTGAGTAATTTTCACGTTCCCTTGATCTCCCTGACTTGCCCAAAGATACATTCCCGAAGAGGTTCATGAAATTGCCCTGATACAACTAATCACAGATACTTTACAACCTTCACGGGACCACAACAGCGGCTTCCCAGGATGTTGAACTGCGTCCCTGATCCCTGCTAAGTCACCAGATGCATTACTCGCAACTTTTAAAATACTTGACGAATGTGGTTTCACAGGAACTCGGGGTCTGGGACGGGAGAAGGATTCTCAGGGAAATTTAAGCCAAGAGAAAAGGAATAAGCAGAAGTGGTGGCTGTTCCGGTGTTGCCACTGAAGATGTAGACTTCTCATGGATGGGGCACCTCCCTCCTCATACAAAGGACACCATCATTCCTTTATTTATTTCCCAAATATTCTCTGGTGTGCTTCACTATGATCGTAACGTAAGTGATACTGGGCATACGGAAGTGAATGAAGTAGAGGAAATTTCTCCTTAATGACATGCACAATTGAACAAAGCATCATAAAACAAAGAAACAAAGTAAATACATATCTCCAAATTTGTTAGAATGTAAAAGAACAGGGTGGTTTGAGAGGGGCAGGTTAGAAACCTCCTTGTTAGATGTAGTTACAGGACGCCTCTCTGGGAAGGTGACGTTTCAGTAGAGTCCAGGCAACTGTGGGGTACTTATTCCAGAGGGTGGGTATGAGACTGCTGGTCAAGGGAATGGCAGGAAGAAACTACGAAGCAGGACCAGTCGTACGTAAAGCTCGGGGAGGCCAGTAAGCTATAAAGAGGTGAACCAGTGGAAGCGGGTGTGAGATGAGGCTGGAGCGATGGGAACTAACCGCTCAAGTAGACATCGGGAGCCCAGAACGCACAATGGCAGAGGTCTGGAGGAACCGGGTGAAGACTAGCTAGAAGAGACTTAATAGAAGCAGGACAGCTGAGAACTGAGCCATGTACGGAAAGCCATCAGATCTTCCTTTGCAGGGGAGGGACACACACCCACACACAGCATGTGGACAGAGAGACATCACCCCCAGGGGATGGGCAGAATCCTTTCTCCTCTCAGCATTTTGGGCATGAACTCACATACACCCGGCTTGATCCTCAAGCCACCAGGTCCAGGACTTGAACCGTGGTAGGTCATGTGGGACTCCAGTGCTAAAACCACACCACCTGCTGGCCCCATTTTTCAAATTTCTCCATAACTATATTTTCTGTATACCACACTTATAATAATTTGCATCTTAAGAGTTGATGTCTGACCCCATGTTTAGTCTCCAGGAATACAGCAAATGCTCTTACTCTATCAAAAATCTACACTTTTCAAGTATTCTTTTGTTGGTCTTCTCAATAAAATGATACATATTTCTATTATTTTTCCGGGTTTTTGCCATAAGGTGTATGCACTTGCCAGATAGAGACAGGAAGAGAGTGGGAAATCATCCCCCGGGGAGGTCGGCCATGCCACAGTGCCTTCTCCTACATTCTTCTCTCAGGATTTTGGGCATGCACACATACGTACCCAGCATGGTTTCCAGTCTTTCAGGTCCGGGACTTGAACCACCGTCAGCCATGTGAGACTCCAGTACCGTAACCACCACACCACCTGCTGGCCCCTCCTTGCTTTCATTGCATGTGCTCTCTCTTGAGCATACACCATTTCAAGGACTTCTGATCAGTTAGCAAGAAGCTTCAGGTGCAGATCCACTTCAAAAAATGCCAAGCACTCTCTGGACCATTTAAAAAGCCTTCACAGATGTCATTTTAATGCCTACCTAATAGTCCACTTACGGATGTGCCATTATTAAATAGCTCATGTCTCCAGTGTTCCACAGTGAGGCCGTGTCTACACTCCTGTTATAATAAATAATGCTGCAATGAACATCACTCCCCCTCAATCTTTATCTGCATTTCATGCTACATTTAAGGTAACATCCCGAAAGAGAGATTTGAAAATCAAGAACACTTTCAAAGTTATTGAGATAGACTGCCAAGTGCTTTCACCGGAAGTTGTAAAAGTTTTTAATGGAAAGTGCTATGATTATGATGAAATGCTACTTAAAACGCCGGAAATAAAATTCAAAACATAGTTTCGCTCTTAACCTGTGTGGAGCGACATGGGGTCAGGAGTGGGCTGGCTGGGGAAGGGCTACTTTACCACTCTTGTGGCTGAGAATTGCCCAAGCGCGGTGACGGTGAAGGGAAGGCCCGCCCTAGCTGGCTTTATTGCGGTTGTTAAGTTCTCTGCACGCAATATACCCTCCTATGACTACGCCCAAGGTGGAGACTGCTCTTAACTATGTAAATTATATACATAAAGAACGAGGAACACATCAAACTGTTGGCATGGGCAATGTGTAGGCTATTTACGCAACGATATTTATGGTCTCATCCCACATGCCCACACCATATTAAGTACCAGGGGAAGAACGTAAACTCCGACAATTCATGCTCTCAGGAGAATGTTCAGTGCTTTACTCTTTCCTACATCCTCATGATGCCTAAATTAGTAAAAGTGAACATAATACTTCATGCCAGAATAATGCACGTATTAGGTCACTGGGAAAGCCATTGTGTGTTTTTCTATATTTTTTCTATGCAAAAATGTGTCACAACTTCCCCAATGACCCAGTATTTATTATAAGTTAAAACTGATCAAATAACATCAGTTGATATACATGCTTTGGTTTGGCAAACTTGATCCAATACTCTCTCAACAAACCTTCGTTTTCAAACAAGGAGTCATGTGAAGGGCTCAGAGAGAGAGAATGAATGAATGAATGAATGAATGAAAGAAAGAAAAAGAAAGAAAGAAAGAAAGAAAGAAAGAAAGAAAGAAAGAAAGAAAGAAAGAAGAAAGGGAAGGGAAGGAATTGAGTACTGCAGGTTGACAAATCCTGAGTAATTTTCACGTTCCCTTGATCTCCCTGACTTGCCCAAAGATACATTCCCGAAGAGGTTCATGAAATTGCCCTGATACAACTAATCACAGATACTTTACAACCTTCACGGGACCACAACAGCGGCTTCCCAGGATGTTGAACTGCGTCCCTGATCCCTGCTAAGTCACCAGATGCATTACTCGCAACTTTTAAAATACTTGACGAATGTGGTTTCACAGGAACTCGGGGTCTGGGACGGGAGAAGGATTCTCAGGGAAATTTAAGCCAAGAGAAAAGGAATAAGCAGAAGTGGTGGCTGTTCCGGTGTTGCCACTGAAGATGTAGACTTCTCATGGATGGGGCACCTCCCTCCTCATACAAAGGACACCATCATTCCTTTATTTATTTCCCAAATATTCTCTGGTGTGCTTCACTATGATCGTAACGTAAGTGATACTGGGCATACGGAAGTGAATGAAGTAGAGGAAATTTCTCCTTAATGACATGCACAATTGAACAAAGCATCATAAAACAAAGAAACAAAGTAAATACATATCTCCAAATTTGTTAGAATGTAAAAGAACAGGGTGGTTTGAGAGGGGCAGGTTAGAAACCTCCTTGTTAGATGTAGTTACAGGACGCCTCTCTGGGAAGGTGACGTTTCAGTAGAGTCCAGGCAACTGTGGGGTACTTATTCCAGAGGGTGGGTATGAGACTGCTGGTCAAGGGAATGGCAGGAAGAAACTACGAAGCAGGACCAGTCGTACGTAAAGCTCGGGGAGGCCAGTAAGCTATAAAGAGGTGAACCAGTGGAAGCGGGTGTGAGATGAGGCTGGAGCGATGGGAACTAACCGCTCAAGTAGACATCGGGAGCCCAGAACGCACAATGGCAGAGGTCTGGAGGAACCGGGTGAAGACTAGCTAGAAGAGACTTAATAGAAGCAGGACAGCTGAGAACTGAGCCATGTACGGAAAGCCATCAGATCTTCCTTTGCAGGGGAGGGACACACACCCACACACAGCATGTGGACAGCCTCCTCGCATGCCCCAGGTAGCAGGAAGTTGGGGTGGGGTCCCAACGTGCCCATCCATGCCCACCGTGGCTAGTGCCTAAGCACAAGGGTGCAGCATGGCTATCATGTGACCTAGAGAGGTCATTTTTAATTCAGGTCCTACTTCATCACATAGCCACTGGTGCTAACGACTACATCCTTGAGGGAAAAGAGAAGTGAACTTCAGTCATCTCCGCGCTCTGTGTCTGTAACACGCACGGCATGTTTAAACTCGCTGGCGATGGGAAATAATGGCTCTCTCTTTATTCCTTCTGCATCGTCCCCTCAGCTTAACAGCAGATTGTGTTAATATAATGCAGGTAATAGAAAAAACACGTCTATTTCCTTTGGATAAACTGACTGTATCTTGAAATAATAAAATAAAAAATAACTGAAAGTCAAGTCCATCCCAAACGAAAAGAAATGACGACGACACAATGGAATGTCATTAGCCATATGGGAAACCATTCCACTGCTACCCTAACTCCGCTGTTAATAAGATTAGTACTGCAAGGACTGAATGCTGCCACTTCAGTATTAATTGGTCTTTGAAAGCTCAAATAGAAATGGCTATTTAGAATCAGTTTACGAAGACTGCAGGCACTGATTTTTTTTTTTTTAATAATGCCATGTAAGGGGAAAATAATAAATTCTAAGAGGCTTAAGGACATTATTAAACTCATTTATTATTCTTTTTTTAATATAGAATGAATTATAGAAACCTTCCAAAATCAACAGAGGGAAAGATAATAGGCTGTAATGAAATACGCAATTTATTTTTTAAATGGGAAAAGAACTATTGAATCATAAATGGCAGGCCCATTATGAAGTTATGTAAACATTTCCCCTTCGAGTAATATAACGTCTATATCACCCAAACTATGCCCCAATAGTTTTATTCATTATCATAAATTGCAGAAGTCTCGTTCTTTCACAATATATTTCGAACAAATATATTTTATTTCCATTTTAACAATTAAGTGATTTTATTGTCTTATCCCCTCAGTATACATCCTGCAGTTTGTTAAAATCAACGTAACTTGCCCTAGTAGCTAACAAAGTAGAGAATAAATTTACTCCAGGCTTCTCAGCCTTCATTGTTACCTTGCAACTTCAGGAATTATAGCTTGTGGAGCTGAACACAGACAAGGTCAAGGGTGGTCCACAACTTGGGGCATCCTGTACACTCCTAGAAATGATCCCATCATAAGGACTTGCATTAAGATCAAACAGGAAAAAAATGGCTCAGTATTTTCCCTAGATTCACCTCTTTATAATCTATCTATCTATCTATCTATCTATCTATCATTTATTTGAGAGACTTTCACTACAGGGCATATGTATTTGCCAGAGACCAAGAGTCAGAAAACAAGAAATCACCTCCCCAGGGGAGATGGCCACACCAAAATCCCTTCTCCTTCATTCTCCTCTCGGGCTCTTGGGCATGCACACACACACTCCCCGTGTGAGTTCAAGCTTCCAGGTCTGGGACTCAAACTGTGGTCAGCCATGTGGAAGTCCAATGCCTTAACCACAACCTGCTTCCCCCATTCCAGTTTCACCTCTTATCCAAAGAATAGGCTGAGACTCTGATAAGCGAATGGGTTCTAGAATCAGACACACCAGGACCAAATTCTGGCTCCTCCATTTTATCCCAACTCTGCACATGAATGAGTTATAAAACCACTTCCAGGCTTCAGCTTTCTATTTTGGAAAAGAGGCACAAGGGTATTCCGTAGGAGCCACTCCCAAGGTGTGTGACAGTCTCTAATACAATGCTGAGCACCAGCAAGATGTTCCACAAGTACAAACTTGCCTTTCCTTACAAGCCTGCTGACATACCTAGTCAGGATCGGGCTCATTGAACGTGTGCCTTGCCCAATCACCTTTCAAATTCCAGCAACCTACTATAGTAGTTAAGGGCCAGAACTGTGGAATCAGACCGAACTCTCTTAGACATTGGACACAAATTCTTTTTTCATCAATAAGCTAAAGATAGTCACAGAGCCTATCTCACTGGGGGAGGGCAGAATTTCTCAATCTCTACCCAAAAGACTTTAGACCACTCTTTATGCTGAGGGTCCTGAGAATTCGAGGACATGAGTAGCAGAACTGGTTTCTACCAAGTACACACCAAGAGTAGCTTCTCCCTAAGTTACTACAACCAAAAAATGCCTCACACTATAGAAGGTCCTCTTGGGAACAGAACTGCACCCCACCGAGAACCACTGGGTTAGAATAAGTACAGTGCCTAGACACAATGCCCAACAGGTGTTCGTTGTCAATGTTTACCCAGGATCAAAACTCAAGTGTATGTTTCTGACCATGACCTCTTCAGTATTATGGATAAGCACGGGTCATAGTGAAGACACTGTTCAATAAGGAGCCAGCAGCCACAGTAGCCCCAGAGTTGACAAAAATGAAATGACTGGTTTCTTTCACATGATGGTTCCTTTGGAGCTTGGGTGCACGGGGTGCTGTCCGGACCTTGGGGACCACTCTGCCAACCATGATGGGCACCATACACATCTTATTTAAAAAAGGAATTCTTCATTTTTAAAATTGGACCAAAGTGTGCTGGGGGAGTGAGAAAGCAAGCTTCCAGGTCAAGGACCTGAACTACAGTCGGCCATGTGGGAGCCCCTAACCTTCACCACCACGCCACCTGCTGGCCGCCTTACGGCATCTTACAGCAAGGTGCTCTGATGCTCCTCAGGAAGCAGAAGCCCAGGAGCAGGGAAAGCTCTCAGCTCCACGTTGAGCAGATGCCAGTCTTCGGCTTGCACCTGAATGCTATTCCCTCCGGCCTTCTGCCAAATCTGACATGCCATCAGCAGTCTGCATGTTCCACACCTCATCTGCATGTGCTTCAAAGGTGCAGCTGCCGCAAAGAGATGATTTCCCCATTCAGGACAGTGTGAGTAGACTCTTCGGAGAGGTTCTCAGAAAACGAGAGAGGCATTATAACGACAGAACTGGCATTCACAGGTGGCTTCATCAGCCTCCCCAGTGGGCATGACAGAGTGGGCTTGGCAGTGAACCATCGGTGCCCCCGTGGTTCATCTGCACCGGCCACAGGGCTGCAGGCTTCAGCAGCCCCACTCCTGCTTCGTAAATAACGTGTTACAGAACACGGCCATGTTCACTTGCTTCTGTGTCATCTATGGCTTCTCACGCTACAGTGGCCGAGTTGAGTACTGGCCACAGAGACTATAGGACACATAAATCCTAAAACATCTGTCATCTAATTACCGTGGTTAACAATTCCCAAAGACATAATCATGCCCTAACCTGTGAATTTTGCCTTATTTGGAAAAAGGGTCTTTGCCGACGTAACCATGTTAAAGATGTGGAGATAAAACCAGGTTGGCTTAGCGAGGTGGGCCCTAAATGACACCCCAAGTGTCCTTCTCGTGAGAGGCAGAGGGAGCAATACACACACAGGAGAGGAGACCATGTGAGGACGGAAGCAGAGACAGGAATGCTGCAGCCTGAAGACAAGAAAAACGCCACGCCACACTGGCACCAACAGCTGCTAGAGAGGGCCAGCAAGGATTCACTCCCAGGGCCTCTGGAGAGAACGTGGCCCTACCAACACCTTAGTTTTGTACTTACGGCTTCTAGAACTATGGACACATTTCCTCTGTCTGAAGTCACTGAGTTTGGGGTAATTTATTACAGCAGTCTCAGGAAACAGACATCGGCCTTCTACAGAAAAAGTTCGCTGACTTCTGGCACAGACACTGATGTAACTAGAGCCCCCTGGAGCCAGGCAACGGGGGAGCACCAGGACCCAAGTGATAAGCCCGAAGGTAGGGACGATGTCCTCGGAGTGTCGAAACCTGCACCATGGATGTTCCTACTCCTGTTCTAATGCTTTTGGATCGTTTAAAAATGCATGCGTATTATGACTATGGTTGTGTGTATATTTAATAACACACCCACACAATCTCTCCCGACTCAAGGAACTTAACGTACTAGTCAAGCCATCGGCATGTCCTTCCTTAATATCGGTCTAAGGAAGGAGTGCACCAAGTCTGTGAGCACTTTTTATATCTATTAATAATGTACGTATGGAAAATAATAACATGTGAGGGACTCTTCCAACATTCATGGGGAAAAAGGTATCATGACCAAACTAGGCATGAATTTCAATTTTGTTGGCACCAAAATAAACTTTAATTCCAGTTTTTCACAACCTTTTTGAAGTCAGCTTGCTTGGAATAGGTTAGACTTTATGTAAAAAGTATACTTTCATGTATCTACAACTCTTCCCCCAGGTTCCTCCCACAGGGTACATGCACACGTCCTTCCGACCCCATTTTCTGCTCTTGGACTTCCAAACCTCCGGAACCTGTTTTCTTAATGAATAGCCAGGTCTCTTGTATTCTCTTAAAGCAACACAGAAAGAACTAGCACCGCTTTCTTGAGGGGACAGTAGTAACGTCCGCATTGCGGTGTGTTTTCTGGAGCTTTGTTTCACAGACACTCAAGCTTCGTGTTGTTAGATTCATGTCCATTTCCCAGGTGGACCTGAAACTTCAGAGGGGCAGGATTCTGTGCAGTGTGAGGCAGAAGTTCAGTAACGACCAGTTGAAAGGAAGTGGAAAGATAAAAGGACCGTAAAATCGCTTAATAACCGGGAAAGGGAGAATAAGACACTCAAGAAATGAAATGGCTTCTCAGAAATTTAGAATACCTGCCCAAGGGCTTCCTAAGCCTGTAAGGGACCGAAGGATCCCAAATCTCTTTCCAATCTTCTACGACCCTGCCCCTTGCTTGCCTTGTTCAGCCAAACAAATTTCTCTAAGTTCCTTGGTTACACTGAGCTTCTCTTGCAGGGAATTTTCTTCCTTCGCATTGTTAACTGATTATTTCCACACCTGTCTCACTCACATATCGCCACATCAGAGAAAACCTACTGAACAGCCTATGGAAAGCAAACCCCGGTCTGCTCCCAAACCAGTCCCTGTCTTCCAGCTGTGGATTTCGCAGTCTTCCTCCTGGGCTGAAATCACACTGTTTCTTCATTTGCTTTGTGTTGACTCACGCATGGATTCTTTCTTCTGCGTAAACTGCATGGAGGCTTACCTCCCTGTATTCTCAACTCCTATCGCAGTGTCTGCCGCAGAGTGGGCACTCAGTAAAAATGTGGAGAGTGAACAAAGGAAGACATGCTACTCTGAACCCAGTTACCTGAGCAGGGTGAGGGCACAGAGCCTACAGGGGACTCGAGAAACCACAGCCTTTCCCTCCGTAAAAGTCGGCAGCTGACTCATCCGACCCAGGAGGTGATGAGGTGACCAGTGGCATCTGGTCTTCCCTTCACCCAGCAGAGCAGGCAGCTCTGGTTGATCTAAATCACATCGATTCAGAATCAAACTAAACTCCCAAAATATCATTTCTGATGACTAAAATACACAAGCAACACACTTGGCAGTGTTTTATTTTAAACAGCTTAATAATTTCTCATGAAAATCTAGGTCTCTTCAAGATCATCCAAAAAGAAAGCCAAAGCAAATGGCTTCTTCCAGAGACCAAGTCTCCTGGCTTCGTCACAGAGTGAGACGCTACGTCTCATTTAGGAGAAGCTTGTGAAGCCCCAGAGAGGTCTCCAAAATTCATTCTGAAATTACACATTTTAGTTCTAAAAACAACCATGATTAGGCATGACATCTACAGATGCCTGTTCTTCAAAAAAGCGGCAATTTGGGAAAAATCAAAGCCATAAGAACTAAATTATGTAAGGGAGGCTCTTCATTAGACTCTCATCTAGCTCATGATGAGTTAAGAGGTAAGTGAAATTTGATTATTCGGCCAGTTACATTACAGCTTCTGTGTTTAATTTGCTTTTCTTCAGAAGATTAAAAAAGTCACATGAACTATTATTATATGTAGATGTGATCTTGAGTTTGCTTTTGAAGCTCATTGGTTAAGTGATTAGTGTTTTTAAAGAGCAGAGGCTCTTCATTTACATGATCTACCCCAGCTCGATCAGTCAAATGCCTTAATTAAAGACTAGCTAAAATTTGCTCTCCATTTTTTTCAAAATAGCTTTTCTACACCAAAGTGAACAGCGAAATTATTATATATTGATGGTTTAGAGTTTAGGAGGTTTTTTTTTTTTAATTGCTATTTGTAGATGTGTTTCATGTGTGTGAGGTTTCACATGTGTGCGGTTTCATATGTGTGCGTACATGTGCACATGCAATGACCTGACATCCTCGAGTCACCAAAGAACTGATTTTTTAAAAACTGAAAAGAATTTTATCAGGATTTGTATGTTCAAACCAAAAAGCCCTCTTCTCACAAAGGAACTCAAAATATAGCTTGCTATATTTGCTGTTGCTTCTTAAATTAAGATGCAAAATAAGGAAGGCTTCGGAAAAGATGGCCAGCCCCTCACAGCTACTGCAAACACTTCTGTGCTCGTCAATTAGATAAGACACAAGTCTGTGCACACAGTGTGGCAGCATTCATACAGCCTACAAGAAGTGTTCATGGGAACCAGCAGTTAGTGTAATGGCTATGTCGCTGGACTCCCACGTAGTCGACCTCGGTTCGTGTCCCGGACCCGGTGGCTTAAAACTCACACTGGGCACGTGTGCATGCGTGCCCAAGATCCCGAGAGGAGAATGGAGGAGAAGGGATTACGGTGTGACCATCCCCCCTGGGGGGTGATTTCTTGCTTTCTGTCTCTATGTCTCTCTCTGTCTGTCTGGCGAGCGCACACGCCCTATAGCAAAAACCTCTCCAAAAATAAAATAAAATAAAAAGTGTTCCTGAAGTTTTAAATTAGAAAAAGGAAGTTGGTCATCACTCTCTCTCATTTTAGCTGATGAGTACTTCCTAACAGCTATGTCCAAGCAACGAAACCACCTGGGCCTTGAAGTACAAAGCGTGGGTGTTTTTATAGCTCCAATCTTGAGATGCACCTAAATGACTTTCTAAGATGGGCTCGCTGAAAATCCTCCTAGGTCCTGCAGTCAGTAAGAGTTTGTTGTAACACACGCACACACACCTTAGGCCGGGATTTATGACACAACTGGACCACTGGATCTCTATAACATCACCAGCACCTGTGGGTTTCTTAGCACTCGATGCTAGGTCTCATCTTTCTATTAATAATTCAATACTTCTCATTTTTATGGTTCCTATCTTAGTTTATTATTATGTTGCTAAACAGAAATGCCCGAGACTGGGTGATTTATAAAGAACAGAGATTTATTTAGCTCAGGATTCTGGTACTGGGAAGGCCAAGAGCACAGGGGCTGGCAGGCCTCTAATACTGCCACAACAGGACCAAGGGGAGCAGGCAGGTTAGCTGACAGGTGCAGAGAGAGCTGAAACAGCACGCCCCACTTCCTGTTTGTCCATCCCACACCTCCAGCTGAGTGAACGGTGCCCTCCCTCCAGGCCACACCTCTTAAAGGTCTCGCCACCTCTGGAAGCCATTACACTGGCAAGTATAATCAAGTCCCTACTGTGTGCTGAATATTGTTATGAGCATTGGGAACATAAAGATGATTATGGCACTATCTCTGCGAAGAGTTTATTATCTAATCAAGCAATATAGAATCTGATTTAATGTTCACAGTAATGTGTGAGAACTTCCCTTCATTCATTCACTCAACAGACAGCTGGGTACTTCCTATGAACCAGTCATGTGCTACGTATTGGGTCGACGGCAGTGAAGAATCAGTTCTGATTTCCATCCTCACAACGATCCAGTCTAGTAAAGGAAATACAGAAAAAGCATCCAAGAATGCACAATTTTAAAGACAAATACAGGTTATTTCTGGTTAATGAAAGAAGGCAGATGACAGACTACAATATTCCAGGAGCAGCAGGACCCTTCAGAGAGGGGCTCACAATAGGCCCCTCTGAAAAAGTAGGGTAGAAACTGAAAGTGAAACCATGACAGGAGTCAGGCTAGCAAGACATCCACGTGCAGGCCACAGGACTGTGTATACAGAGATCCTGAAGCTGAAAGAAGACTGAGGAGCCAGCCAAGGACTGGAAAAGCCAGTGTGACTAAAGTTTCACAAAGAAAGCAAAAAGTGGAGCAAGATGAGATTGAAAAATAGACCGAATATATATATATATAATGCACTATAATCTTATATTGTGACATGAGACGTGTGTGTGTGTGTATTCCCTTCAACGTAATAATAAAGTACTGACTATTTTAGGCTACATATTATATATATTTTTTAATTCCCCTATGAATGTCACAAAGAGAATAGGTTGGAGAATACAGAAATAGGGCTATTGCAGTAGTCCAGGCAATAACAGTGGCTGGGACTACTCACACATTTAGCAAAAAAAAAAGAAAGATGCTGAGCCAGCTGTGATGGTGTCGGTAGAACCTAAGCTCCACAGGATGGGACCACATGGGACGCCCAGCTTAGTTCCCAGTCCAGCCTCGAAGGCTTGGTGCAACAACAGCATGCAACTGTGATCCCAGCAACCCAGGAGTCTGGGGCAGGAGGGTCTCACACTCAGGGCTGGCCTGGGCCACAAGGCAGGACCCTGACTGAAAATGGTGGCATGATCTGGTTGTTCCCAAGAGGCTACAAGATGCAGAGCTCAGCAAAGCAAGACGCTGTCAAAGAGGAAAAACCAACACTGAGGTAAGCTGTGCTTTGCATGCGTCTCCTCCAAAATGAAGGTGTTGAAATATAATGGCCGAAGAAGTGATGAAGCTGTGAGGGAGTAAGGTCCTCTCTCTGGAGTGGGATTAAGGTCCTTCTAGAAGATTCACGCAGCATTTGGCTCTCCGGCCCTCTGCCTTCGGCCATCAGAGGACACAACTTTTCTCCTTTCCTGAGGTTACAACAACCAGCTCCCTTCTGTACGTGGAGACAATGGGCCCTTACCAGCAGGGCCTTGACCATTGACTTCCCAGACTCCAGAACTACAAGAAATGCACTTCTGCTCTTTCTAAGCTATGTAGCTCAGGTGTTTTGTTAGAGCAGCAGAAAAGGAGCAAGACTGTCAAGTTATCTGCCAAACACTGCACCCGAGATCTAGCACTAAAGACAGTCCTTGCCATCACAGAGCCTTCATTCTAGCGAGAGAAGTGGAAGACAACAGTACTCAGGTAAAC
>NW_006160218.1:3393049-3425582 GCF_000334495.1 Tupaia belangeri chinensis
ATGCCCACATAGAAAAATAATTTTTAAAAAGTAAGAGATTACAGTGGTCAGTAGTGTTGGTGGGTTAGGCATGGAGTGTAAGAGAGGCTCAAGGAGGACTCTAAATCAGCCAGAGAATGACGGGAGGCTTCCTGGAGGAGAAAACACTTGATCCAAATCTGAAGGATGAGGAGGAATGAACAACTAATCTGAGGACAGGGAGGTGGGCGGAGGGATCTGGGGAAATGGATGGAGGGGAAAGCTTAGAGAACCAATCTCTGAGGGCCAGAGTGAAGGGTCAGTGTGCATAGCTGAAGACAAGGCTAGAGCCCGCAGAGGCCAGAGCATTCAACAGCCCAGCATATAGCCGAGAATTCAGAATTTTATCCAAAAGGTACAGAAAGGGCTTTAGGCAGGCCAAGGAGTTAGAAGCATTGCGCGCTCAGCATTGTGGAAGATGGCCAGGAAGGAAGCCAGCTTGAGAGGCAGGTCAGCCAGCCAGCACTGGGCACAATCCAAGAGTAAGTGTCTTTTAAAAGGAGTGGGGGGAGGTCCCTGTGAAAGACACCAGGAATATATCATAGAACAAACCTTGATCACCACTTGTATGAGTCTATGTGGGGGTGGGGGGGAGAAGGAATACTCCCATCTGCCACATCACGTCACCTAACACCCTCTGCACTCCGCCCTTTTTATTCTCAGACCTCACCTACACCCGCATCCCATACACCGTAATCACTAGCTTTCTCTCAGCCTTTAAATTTGCCAAGCTTGGGACCAACAGATGCTGTAATGGTTGTGTTGCTAGACTCCCACGTAGTTGAATGCAGTTCGAGTCCCAGACCTGGTAGCTTAAAATGCATGCCAGTCGTGTGTGTGTCCAAGCTCAAAATCCTGAGAGGAGAATGGAGGAGAAAGGATTGTGGCATGGTCATCATCCCTGGATGATTTCTCGCTGTCTGTCTCTTTGTCTCTGCCACTGAAGCAACACAGGCAATCCACAAATGAGCAAGCATATCTGTGTTCCAGAGAGACTTTGTTTACTGAAACAGGAAAACCCTGAACAGACTCCTGCTTGACTCAGACCGAAGTATAAAGGGTTGACATACAAGTGAACATATAATGAAGAATCTCTTAACCTTTTGTGAAAACCTACTACATGCTATGCTCACACAAGGTGCTTTGTGTAATCTCATGTGATCTCTTCAACAACTCTGGTAGGTAAGCATCACTATATCCAGTTTGCAAAAATTAGGAGTTTAAACAGGAGAAATGACTTGTCCAGGTCAGACAGGTAAAGAAACAAGAGTTTAAATCCTGGATATATTATTTATGATTCTAAGGCACTTTAACTATCATTTATCTTTTTATTGATTCTCTGCTTAAAGCCACAAACCACCCTCCTGTCTCTCTGTGAAGAGCAGGATAAACATTAGTGCAGATCATATAAATACACGGGTCTTAGCTCCTTGAACACGTGGTGTGCACACGGTGCACCAGGCATGCGATCAGTGCCGGAGACCCCACAGACCACGTCTTCCACCGATTTGTCTGAACTGCAGCTTGTCAGTTTCAGATACTGAATTCTAACACCTACCATGTGGCACTGGGATGTGTTCTCTTTCATTCTGCTAGAACGGCTAACGGGGCTTTCTACCATATTAATGATGTCCCTTCTGAGGTCCAGTCTGCCTCAGTAAACAACCACAGGTGTGGAATGTGTTTCGCCTGCGTGCAAGGCCTGCTGCTGGCTGTCTCCCTGCCGAGAAGTTTCCCCATTAGGCTGCTGCCCACGGCCCTGGCTGCTGTCTCACACTGCCAGCTCCCAGCCACCCGCTCCCACCGCCAGGTGCTCCAGACTGTAATTCACTGTGTCCTTGAAGCACCGTCTCCATATGTTTGGGTCAAATCGCCCTCCCACCCTCGTGGGACCAAGCAGTAACCAGAGTGCTGTTTCTGTGCGTGTTTCTTAAGAGCAACGAAGTGACTGTGCACACCACTCAAGTCCACTTCTGAAAAGATCTGCTTCTCTTCGGTATTATCCTGTGGGGCTTCCGGTTAAACCAATACAAATCTCCTGTATTTCTTATCAAGGTATTAAAATGACCTCTCAGGAAACAATGTTACAGGCATGCTTCTTCCCCCCAGCTGCTTTCTACCAACATCAATACTGGAGAAACGTGATTGAGGAGAAGGGAAAAGTCCTGATGTCGGAAGCAGTTTCAGTCTGCTCCTCCCGTTAACCACTTTATGCATTTGCTGAGAGGACTGTCCTCTCCAACGGGGGACATGGATTCATTTACAGAGATCCTCCATGACTACGTTTCCCTAACCCACTACGGGTCGGGTCGTCAGTGCACTGCCCACCAATGTTCTATTCTGTATGTACAAACAAAAAGTCACATGAGGAATATTCTGCCTGCCATTTTCAAAGCACCATCATTGTTTAAAAGTGAGCACGGATCTCAGTGTTGGAAATCAAAGTGAATGCTATTCTGGGGAAAGCTGGGCTTGGAGAATCTTCAAATAAGAACCCAGATGACACATTTGCCACCCAGTATGCCTGGGGCAGAGTTCTGTCTCGGGCAGAATGGAGACCAAGTTGGAGTCAGCGTGTTCCTACATGTGATCAGTATCAAAGCCTCTCCCACTGTGTCATCCTCCCAGCTAAAGCAGTCAATTAGACACCATGCATTCTCCTTCTTACATCCTCGATTGTCCCTGAATCATCTCCACCTCTCTCAGCGACCCAGAGTCCTTCCATAGTCCTCAACTACGTGGACGCATCAGGCTCTTCCTCTGGCCACTTGTTCCCTGTGGTCCCTCCTCCACATGCCCCCGCAGAGAGCGTGTCACTGCCGGTCACCACCACCACTATTAATTGAGCGTTGCTACTTTTATACATGACTCATTTACTTCAAAGACATGCACACGCACACGTGCACACCTCAAACCAATATCCCCCCATTTTCTAAATAAGAAAACCAAGACTTAGAGGAGTTAAGAACTTGATCAAATCCAAAGAACTACTAAAGGGTAGAAGGAGGATTCAAACACAGGCTTCCCTCGCACATATGTGTGACCGTACCGTGTCATTCCAATCAAAACTCCTGTTCCATAGATGCAACATCTGATTGGGCTAACTCAGGTCAGATTCCACGTTGCCAGGTAAGATAAAGTAGCTTGAGGGACAGTTTTATGAACACTGTATACAATTAGATCCTCAAACAGAATAAAAGAAGGATTTAATTTCCAGGAGAATGAATGGGGACTGGTTTGGCCAAAACAAGAGCCCCATACGAATACTGGGGACCTCTTAACTTTAAACGAGGTTGAACAATTATGACAATCCATACCTAGGTATTAACGGCATGGTCATTAATTACCCAGAAGTCTTGGATTAGAAGATGAGTGAACAGAATGAAACTAGGGTGACCACTTGCAAGAAAAGGGTGAATCCAGCCCAAGCAGGTTGAGCAGTATTAAATATGCATTTGGAAAAAAGCTTTACTGTTAGAGCCAAATAGGTAAAGTCTGGCATGCCGTGATAGGGGACAACTCCAAAAAGTTTGTGGAATGGAATGAAAGGACCAGCTCATTTGGGGACAAAAGAAATGGAAATTTGTGCATAGTGTTTTCGTAAAACACAGTTTTCCATAAGCTCTTTGAAGACCTCTGATCGTGGCCTACCCTGCAGTCACTCTGCTTCTCTTCCTGGCCGAGCAAGGTGGCTGTGTAAGGTGGCAGTAAGCCTGGCTCCTGGGGTGAATTATGATTAGCCCGTTCTGATAAATCACAGCACATGTACCCCTTTGCCGGAAACTCACTTTCCCAGACACCCTAGCGGGTTAAGGAGCCAAACGAGGCCGCAAGAGTGAAAACAGAGGGGTGAGGGAGGTTTTATACTCACTAAAAAGACCTATTTTTTCCCATTTATTTTCTACTTGGAAACCATTTTGTGATCATGAAGCAATACATCCAAGGATTAAAAATAAATAAAGTTAAAAAAAAAATACAAGTTGGGGATGGCAGAAGTGAAAGATGGATTTCCTGGTCGGTAAGTAAACAAGCCAGTTTTCTAGATGACGTCAAAGTTGAGGTTTCTGCTCTAGTTCCAAACAGGTTTAATTCATAAACTAACTATGAGCACTATATGGGAGAAGGACATGCATTTGAAAAACAGAGCGAAATGATGACTATGAATCCTTATTGAACCCTGACTTCTGTTAACACTGTTCTCCATAGCCTTCCTGAAAGTGTTCTTTAATTTTTTTCAACAGAGAACCTTACATTTTCCTGTCTGTCAAATCTTTCTTCCCGTTGCACCTCACACCCACCCTCCACCACCCACTCTCTGCCCTCCTCTCTCCCACTTTACAGTCTCTAAGACCCCAAATTGTTATTTTTCACGAAGTGTTATCTTCCATTTAAATTGGTTCTGAATTTATATAATAGGTGGAACTGTTAATTAATATACTAACGTACAAAACCATACCAAAATAGGCAAAGCGCTTTGGACAGTACTAGATACAACCGAGTATTTGCCATGCAGCTCCCAGATACACAGATGCCAACAGGAACTTGGAGCTGGAAACGTGCTGAATGCACCACCCCATCCCTTTGATTTGCTGCATACTCTGAAAAACCGTCCTCTGGGCTCTAGAGATGTGCAAAACTTAAGTCATAAAAATAAAAGGAAAGAATGCAACTTCACAAAAGCTGTCTAATCTGCTCCATGCTGACCTCTCCACACCCTACAGGAATTGTGCAGACTTAGATGGTTTCCAGGTAAGAGTTGTCTCTCTAATCAGTGGACTTTAATAGGAAGGCCAGTTTTTAAATAAATGTGTATTTAAATGCTTCGATTTCCCTTGTTTAGTCTGATTTTTTTCAATGTTGTTTCATTTATTCTTCTTGATACCAAACTCATTAATTCTTATTCAACAGATGAGGTGTTTCTTCTCTAATTCGTACTCTCGGTGGCATTTAACTCAGTTTCACGACATCACACTCTCCTGATTTTTCTCATCTCTCTCTGACCTTTTCACTCTTGGTTCTTTCTGTGTTTCCTTGCTCGCTCTCTAAATGTTAAGGAGTCCCAAAACACAAACCCCACATCCTACTCTTCCATGAATAATCTTGCCAGGAGCAATGTCATTCTGTCCTAATTTTAAACGTCTATTCCAACACTCAGACATTTGTATGTCAGCCCTAATCTCTACCCTAAAATCTATTATCTAACATACCAACTGCCTGTTGGAAATCTCAGATATCTAAGAGATGCCTTAATCCTGACATATCCAACACTGAGTTCCTCATTTCTAAGTCCCTTTTCAAATGTCCCCTTCACTCCTCCCTTGTCAATGAGCACCACCACCATCCTGCTCAAGTCAAATGCCTGGAGGTCACCTTTGCTTCCTCTCTTTCTTTCCTCACATCCAACTCAGCAGCAAGTCCAGTTACTCTAGCTGCACACGGGCCTTAAATCCATCTGCTTCCCCACTCTGTAGTCCAGAGCCTTTTCAGCCATGAACACTTCCTCCCTGGGACACCATCGCAAGTCCCATCTCACCTCTGCTTCTACTGTCTCCACCTGGCCCCCATTTCCACAAATCAGTCAGGGTGCTTTCTTCTTTCCTATTTTTATCCTGTCACTTTTCTATAAAACCCTAATAGTGTCCTATCACACTCACAGTCAAGTCCAGTGACTTCTAGGCTCCGACGTCGGCCCTGATAACCTGGCTCCCAGCTCTGCTTCATCTCACATCCCTCAGAGCCACGCTCTACCCTCACTTGCCTGGCCTCCCTTCTGACCCTCCTACGGTCCCAGCTTACTCTGCTTGAGCATCCTCATGAGTTGTGCTTTCTGTCCAGGAAGCGTTTCCCTGATAGTCACATACATGACTGTCTATGATCCAAGCCTCTGCTCCTAGGTCACCTCCTCAGAGAAGCAGTCTCTGACCAATAAGCTTCAAGCACTAGCTCGTCTACTCTTGACCCATCATGCTCTTTTCCCTCCTTCCTGGCAAAGGTTGCTTCCGGATCTTCTCTCACCTACTTACTTCCCATCCTGCTCCAATGGAATCTCCATTCCTTGAGAGCAGGAACCTCGCCGGACTCCCTCCCTTCCCAGACACTTTACAGAGGCTCACGGAATAACCGGGCAACAGTGAGTATGTTCGATGGGTTCCTAAGCACCAGGAAAACTCTTTCTAAAGCTCCATTCAGTCCTTGGCCTTAGGAAAGACACCGTCTTATATTTCTCATGGCTTTAAAGAGTCATCAGGGAATACATTTTCATGCCAATTCTCCATTCGTTCAATCAAGAAATATTTACTGTGGTAATAAGTATTTTGCTACACAAAGAAAAATGAGACAGTCGATTCATTATCTAGTGGTAGAGAATGGCATAAAAATGAATAAGTATGATATAAATTGAGAGCAATCAGACCACTGAAGGCCCTGCTAGTGCTACCTTGTGTGGAAGGGCCAGGAGTGAAGGGAAACAGGGTCAGTGATGAGCAAAGAGGAGAGGTGGCATTGGCTATGCACCAGCAAGTCACGGCTGAGGTGGAAACTGCAAGAGAAGATGCGTCTGTTTCATTCTCAGTCCCATATATGGATGCCCAGGTACGGCAGTGAGAGGAGGACAACATTTTCGTACAGCACAATGTTTTTATAACCCGAAAGTCAAGTTGTACTAGACTCAAGGGCACTGCCCTCAAGAGTTGTGTGCGATTCAATCATGCCCGTCTCTCTCATCATCGTGGAAGTTGACGGGTTACACAGAACTGCAATGGAATAGCTGCTCTCCTAATCTCCTAATCTCCCCTCCCTCTCAAGGTGGCCGCCCCGCTTTCTCCCAGCCTTGCTGTGCCCCCGTCATCACACCCGCTGCCTGTGACCCATGCTTTCCCACTGCTCTCTGGTTTCTGATTTACTGATCCTTTATCGACACGTAGACCTGCTCCAGGGCCCTCCAATGTACTTTCCTCAATCCTGCTTTTTAACTCAAAATACTTTTCCTTCTTATTTCTACTATCCAAAGGCAAGCAAGGCTTCAAGTTCAAGAAGTCGGTCTCCTTCCGGAAGCCTTCCCCTCCGGTCGTGATTGGCCACTGTGAGCTCATCCTTCTGCCACCTGTACCACTCACCATCTCTGCCGGCTCTTTGGAGCTTTGCACAAATCTCTTGGGTTTGAGGTTTAAACTTTCCCTTATCTGAGTCTTAACAACTTATGAACTAGATTACTGTATTTTTTTAAAACAGTGATTCTGTCTTCAATTGTTTTATCTACCTGTACCCAGAGGTAATAGTGACTGTCACCAGAGGAAAAGAGCAGTCCCCAAGTGTAAGCATTTTACCTGTGGGCAATCATGTACTCCCGTAGTGCTATGGGGGACACTCAGCCCAAGCTCAGCGGTGGCTGGGCTCTCCACAAGGCTGATTCTTCTACAGTTACACCATCAATTCCAGCTATCAATGTGTTACACATCAAGAAAATCACTAGATGTTAATATTCTGAGAGGAAATCAGTGTTTATTGTTGAATAAAGAAAAAAAACTTTCCTTTCCCTGAATAGTTCCAGAGCTGTGAACAGTTTGTACAGAGGATTATTTATACTTACTAATACATTTCTAAACAATTTAAAGCAGATATTTGGTCTTTGAATGAGAAACAAAAAGCAGCCGCTCTCTCTCATGTGCGGTAGCAACCTGCCGCCGTTTCCACTGATGTCGTAGGGTCAGTGCTGGCCCTGCGCATTCAGGTTTGGGCTAGATCAGCCGAATTTCAAATACTTCTCTCAACACTCCCAATAAAAGCAGTTCTTCAGGATCCTGCCTTATGGCCAGCTTCTACTCCTACACCCCTCTCTTCTTCCCTTCTCTGTCCCTCCTCTATAATATGATCACCCTTCTCCTGGGTAAATTCAGTAATGTGAACTTTTGCTGTTCTCAAGCTAATGTTCGGAATCCCAAAGATGGTGGTCAGTGATTTCTAGGATACACTTTTCTTCTTCCTTTTTTCTCCTAAGGCTTTTGCCAAAGGGCATGTGTGTTCACCAGAGAAAGACAAAGAGATAGTGAGAGGGAAAGTAAGAAATGACACACCACCACCACCACCCCCCGCCACCCCAGGAAAAATGGCCACACCACAAGCCCTTCTCCTCCATCCTCTTTCTGGAATTGTGGGCTCACACGCACACACACCTAGTGTAATTTTCAAGCTGCCAGGTCTGGGAATTGAACTGTGGTTGACCACGCGGGAGCCCAGCACCTTAACCACTCTAGCCATACTGGATTTTTTTTTCATCTCCTCAAAGATGCCATTTTGTTTCCAGCCCTCATGAAATCCCACTGTATGGAATTCTTTTCCTTCCATCCTTATAGCCTGCCATTCACTCCCTCCAATTAAAAGCTATTTCCTTCTTCAGGAAAGTCTCCAGGAAGGTTCCATTTCCCCTGATAGAGTCTCTAATGACAATCATAAACTATAAACTTTCTCTGGTAATATTCATGAAAATAATTTAGTATCTAGAGCTCCACTACATGTAAAGACCCCACAGTAAGACTGTGTCCTTCTGCATGACAGTTACACCCAGCAAATTGTAGAGGTCTGACATATAGTTCATGACCAAGAAATGTATTGAATCAATAAATGACCATGGGGCCCTGGAGC
Source organism: Tupaia belangeri chinensis (assembly GCF_000334495.1). Lineage (NCBI taxonomy): Eukaryota > Metazoa > Chordata > Mammalia > Scandentia > Tupaiidae > Tupaia > Tupaia belangeri. The sequence continues at coordinate 3,401,708 of NW_006160218.1, forward strand.
TGAAATACGTAGGTAGAACCCCTTTTCTGTTTACTGTGTCCTTGGGCAAATCACTTCGTCTCTCTGATCTTCAATTTTCTAATCTTTAAACACAGCATCATTACCATCCACTGTGAGGATGTAGAAAGAAGAGCTACAATACGGTCAGCCAAAGAGTAAGATGGAAAAGACGTTTACATACTAGCTATTGTTTCAGATTGAGGAAAAATAGTCAGAAGATTCCTTAAGCCACAAAGAGCCAATACTTGCTGAGTAGTTGTTATGGTTTAAGTCTTAAACCTAATTGCATCTACAAAGTCCCTTTGACAATAGAAGGTGGCATATTCATGGCTTCCAGGAATAACAGATGTGGATACCTTATGGAGAACCTTTGTTCTGCCCACCCTACACCAAAACTAGAGCTCTCCTCTGGTATATGCGACCTCACCTCCTGAAGCTCTTGGAAAATGGAAGCGATATGCAGAAACTTGCAAAGAGCAGTAGAAGGAGCCAGCAAACTAGGGCTAAGGAGGTGTAGCAACTTGGAAGACAGTAAAAGTGGGAGCTCCTGGAGACGTGCACTCCAACTGCTGTAACCCAGTCTAGAGCCTGCAAAATTCCAACAGTACTTTAACATTGTGTATGTACAGTGCTGTGGCAAGAGAATAAGCTGCAAATTATTAACATATTTATTTATTCTATGTTTACTATTCAACTGTCATTACCTTGTTTCTCACTAACTTGGGAGATAGATATTGTTGCTTCTGTACAAATTTCAGTACTATCTATAATGAGTAGTAAGAACAAAGACTTCAGAGTCTAATGGGCACAAACTTAAATCCATCATCTGCATGCTCTGGCACTTGCTGTGTGACGTGGAACTGGTTTCTTAACCTCTCTGAGCCTCAGTCCCGTATCTGAAATGACAGTAATTCTTACCCGTGTGGATGTGAGGAGCTAACACATTTATACATGTGGACTCTGAAACAGGGCCTGACGTCTATTGGGGCAAAATAAACATTAAACCCTCTCCAAGCGATCTGTCTACATAGGTTGCAAGATAATGAAAATAGCAAGAACGCGATCTTCACTCTTGGCCTCTTTTCCCTCTCACCCACTCAGAAGCTGGGAGAATGCCTAGCCCGGATTAGATATCCAATATATATCGGTTGGACCGTTTGCATTTTTCTTTCCCCTTTGCATGGAGGGAGTGAACCTGTGGTCTGGATCAGCGATGAACCACAGCAGTGCTGAACTACACACCCATCTCGGACTCGCAAGACAGAATTCCCGAAACAGCCTCTGAGCCCTTGGGGACCGCTGGACACCAGCCCCTCACAGGGTCTGGGAACTTAAAAACGGCTTTGCGCATGAGCCAGTGTGGACTACTCACATACTAAATAGATTAAACCACATAAAGCAGCCCGATTTATCACATGGTATAAAAATATCTTTAGTAAGAGCCCAAGTGACAACCAGATAAATGCTTTCCAGAAACCCTGGGACTGATTCAAATCGCAAAATGCTCTGTAAGCAAAGACCCACCGTCCCCCGACGCTAACGGAACCTCGCCATAAATGAGGAAAGACGAGCGTGTGGCAAACAAATCAGTATTTTAGAAGCTGGCTGGTGTTTCCTGGTGCTGGTCACCCCTAAACCCACAATGAAGGCAGCCTAATGGGTAGGGCTCTCATAGAAATAGTCAGGATAACATTTCTGTAATTCAGCTGACGATTACTAATCCATTCCCGTATTGCTCAAACCTTTATGTCCCCCTTCTCCAAAAGACGATGCTCCCTTCCATTTCGCAGGATATTAAAACCGGCACGGGTGAGGCCGTCCCCAAACCTAACCCCTCTGCTCTCTCCAAAGCCTCACTCCCTCACACTGCTTTCCCGGGGCAGCCTGTCCACCTGCCGCCTTATCCAATGGTCGGTACACGCTCAGACACTGGGGTACAATCACAGATGACAGGCCATCCCGGCCCCAGAACAACGCGGTCGCTTAGGGGAGACACAGAGCAGGAGGATATTGTACAGACAGCGTTCAGCACTCAGCACTCGGGAGAAGAGACTAGGCTGAGCAAGGCAGCTGGATCTCGGAAACACAATGCCAAGTACACAAGCCATAGAAGACAGCACTTGCCCGCACTTTAAAACACACAGGAAACACACTAGTCGCTGTTCACTCACACCTGCCTGTGCATATAAGGATATTCAAGGGAATGCGAAGGGTACACACGAAACGCACGGCAGTGGTTCTAGCGGGAGGGAGAGGAGACAGAAAAGGCAATGAAGCGGACAATCAGGATGTCGACTTGACCGCTAACGTTTTCTTTCTTTTATGTGAAATAAAACAAAAAGGCTCTGGCGAATAATTTTCACTAATTGTTCACTAGCAATTTTGGGTATGGACTTCCTAGGCTTTTCTTACCCTCTATGCTTCTCTGCATGCTTACAAGTGGTTAAATCTGAATAAACAAGTGTACAGTGGCAGGATACCTGATCGACGTGAAGAGCTGCCGTATGGATGTACGTGCTCCTCCACCCCCCGAAAAAAAGTCCCGTGTTGATGTTTTATTGTAACAGAATTAAAAGGGTCATAGCTTGATTGATTATTGTGCTGAGGGGTGGGCCTTGCGGGGGAGATTAGTGACCGGATGGTTAGGGGGTGGCCGCTGTGGTTGAGACCTGATGCATTGATAAGGAGATGGAATGAGACACAGGGACCTACATGAAATGCCCACTCATGCTCCCCTGTCCTCTGCCATGAGCTGAGGCAGCCAGAGAACCCCACCAGAGAGCACCCCTGAGCCTCCAGCCAGCGAGCTGAATAAACCACTGTTTCTACCCTGTGATTAGCCACAAAACGCAGTAGGACACATATTCAAAAAGTCTTGTTGATACGAAAGAAGATTCTCTCTGCTGAGCCTTTTCTATTGCCCGGCCAACGCCGTTTAACGTGGCCCACTTTCTCCTGTTTCACGAAATACACCCCCAGCAGCTGCTCCTTCGAGAACCGCCCATCAGCCTCCTCTCCTTCATAGCTGAACTTCTTCGAAGAGCTGTCTACACTCGCTGTCCCTCACATCCTCACTCACACCCAAACCCATCGCCATGTGGCCTTTGCCCCACTTAATGGCTTCAGCCAGATCTTTCACTTTTCGTTTTTACTTAACCATGCAAAGCACTTAAGATAATTGACCAAGTGCCGGAAAAGTGCCCTCCCCTTGGCGTCCAGGGAACGACTCTTGGCTGCCATTCCTCTTTCTGCCCCCATGTTCCGTCTCTGCCTGCTGGTGCCTTCTCCTCACTGCAGTCCCCCTCCTTTCCTCGTCCGCCCTGAGCCCCACCCCATCCTTAACCCCATTCTGTCCTCGCGGCTTTACCTGCAATGCAATGACCCCCAGATCTGTACTGCTAGCTCTGAGAGCTACACACATACCTTCGGCTGCCAGCTGTCTGTCTCCTACATCCTGTACCCTCTCTCAGCCTCCACACATCCCAGAGCGGCCACATCCTCAAGGATTCCCACGGATCTTCTTCACTCCTGTTTGTCCTCCTCGTCATGTGACGCCAACCTTCTTAGAGATGGCACTCCTACCTTAGCTCTTGAGCCTTCCACATCTTCCCCACAACCCACACAGCTTTCATTCAGGCCTCCCATCCACACGGTCTGGACTACCTTCCAGCTCATCCCCTCAACTCCTAGGGGACTTCTTTCATCATCTCTATCTAGACACGAGTAATTGTCATCCCCTTGCTTAATACATTCGACAGTCTGCAGGCCTGGTGTGGACGCCATGAGTGTGAAAATGCAGGATTCTCAAACGATCTGCCACCATCTCTCTTCCACCTTGCCCCTGGATACATCTTCTACCATCGAGCCTTCCATTCGTGCTTTTGGAAACTTCTCACATGTTCCCTGAATGAGGCCTGAATTTTCCAACAAATCTGAACCTTCACACGGGCTGTCCTAAATATCTCTAAATCTCATTCTTTTTCACTTGACAATATCAACACATTTTCTTTCTTTTTTTTCTTTTTCTTTTTCTTTCTTTTCTTTTCTTTCTTCTTTAGGTTCTTGCCATAGGGTGTGTATACTTGCCAGAGAGACAAACTGAGAGGGAAAGTGAGAATTCATTCCCCGGGGTTATGGCCATGCCACAGTCCCTTCTCCTCCATTCCCCTCCGAAAAATATGGGAATTCTTGTGTACATGCTCAGTGTGATTTTCCTGCCTCTGGGTCCAGAACTCAAACCACAGTCAGCCATGTGAGAGTACAGTGGCTTAACCACCACATCACCTGCTGCCCCTGCACACACACACACACACACACACACACACACACACACACACACACACTTTTTAAGACCCAGTTGAGACGGCTTTCTCTCTGGAGGGTTGTTGATGCCTCCCTGGCAGGGAGTTCTCCCTGTGCCTTTGCTCCCTTGGGACTTTGGACACGCCTCTACGTTAGCACCTAAGTCCCACTGGTCTGAGAGTCCCTAGTCTCTTCTTCCCAGGGACCATGAGCAAGTGTGAGGCTTTGTGAGGACTTATTCATTCAACGACTGCCCGAGAGCCTATTTCTGTGGGCCTTGCTTTAGGCTTGTGGGACAGTAAATGAATAAACCTCCATCTGTACACGCATGGGCACTAAGTTCCAGAGGTTTGATTTGTGGTCAGTCTGAGTCATGATTCAATCTCGTGTTTGAATCACTAGTAAGACCACCGGGAAATCAGGGTAACCCACACCACTGAGCTCTGTGCATGTCGCAACAGCTCGTCATCTCTCTCTGGGGCTCTTTCCCCTTCTCTACACCTGACACACGAACATGCACACCCTACCGAGGTTTAAATATAATAACTAAAGCACAGGCTTTTCCAGGGAGAGCTGTCCCGTCCTACGGCAGCCTACAGGAATTTCCCAGTATGTAACTGCACATTGAACTTGGGAAGACGGTGTTGGCTCAGGTCCCCACAAATGAGCAGATGTCACTGCCACACTGCACAGACTCACTGAGGAGAAAGACCAGCAGACACACTCTCTGTGGTTGAGTCAAAACACCCCTATGCCAGCGTTGGTAGCCTCTGCCATGTGCCTTTTTATTTATTAGAGACTGGTCCCCTTGTGTCGCATGGAATCTTTGAGTACATGCTGACAGGGAGAGTGCAGCTGCTCTGGAATTGGTACGTGTGTCATATATGAATCAGTGAGATACCTGGAATGCAGGGAGAGTATGCGAGAAACAGAAGAGGCCAAGGCCGAGCCCGAACAGGGCAGAAAAGTCCTCACTTGGGGAGGGGACAGCTGCAACTGGCCTGCAGCGCTGAGAGAGGGTGATCATTCACAAGAGCACTGCCAGGTGACATCACCCCTGCCTGCAGCGCTGAGAGAGGGTGACCATTCACAAGAGCACTGCCAGGTGACATCACCCCTGCCACACGTGGTGTCCACGTAAATGGGCGTGGAAGTGCATGCGGACGCTCCCTGGTGGTGAATCACCCACTGCCGACCACCATGTGCTAGTCTCTGCATTATTCTAGGCTGCGCAGCCAGAGTATCAGACATTTATCTTCCCTCTTTGTGAGAGTCAAGAACAAAGGAAAAGTGAGAGGTTACTTGTATCACTTTCTGATGGCCTGAGGGATTAAACCTTCTGGGCTCATCAACTGAGCGCATCTTACTTCTGAGGTCTGATACGAGGATGAGGTGAGCCGGCATCAGCCTCCTCTCCTTCATAGCTGAACTTCTTCGAAGAGCTGTCTACACTCGCTGTCCCTCACATCCTCACTCACACCCAAACCCATCGCCATGTGGCCTTTGCCCCACTTAATGGCTTCAGCCAGATCTTTCACTTTTCGTTTTTACTTAACCATGCAAAGCACTTAAGATAATTGACCAAGTGCCGGAAAAGTGCCCTCCCCTTGGCGTCCAGGGAACGACTCTTGGCTGCCATTCCTCTTTCTGCCCCCATGTTCCGTCTCTGCCTGCTGGTGCCTTCTCCTCACTGCAGTCCCCCTCCTTTCCTCGTCCGCCCTGAGCCCCACCCCATCCTTAACCCCATTCTGTCCTCGCGGCTTTACCTGCAATGCAATGACCCCCAGATCTGTACTGCTAGCTCTGAGAGCTACACACATACCTTCGGCTGCCAGCTGTCTGTCTCCTACATCCTGTACCCTCTCTCAGCCTCCACACATCCCAGAGCGGCCACATCCTCAAGGATTCCCACGGATCTTCTTCACTCCTGTTTGTCCTCCTCGTCATGTGACGCCAACCTTCTTAGAGATGGCACTCCTACCTTAGCTCTTGAGCCTTCCACATCTTCCCCACAACCCACACAGCTTTCATTCAGGCCTCCCATCCACACGGTCTGGACTACCTTCCAGCTCATCCCCTCAACTCCTAGGGGACTTCTTTCATCATCTCTATCTAGACACGAGTAATTGTCATCCCCTTGCTTAATACATTCGACAGTCTGCAGGCCTGGTGTGGACGCCATGAGTGTGAAAATGCAGGATTCTCAAACGATCTGCCACCATCTCTCTTCCACCTTGCCCCTGGATACATCTTCTACCATCGAGCCTTCCATTCGTGCTTTTGGAAACTTCTCACATGTTCCCTGAATGAGGCCTGAATTTTCCAACAAATCTGAACCTTCACACGGGCTGTCCTAAATATCTCTAAATCTCATTCTTTTTCACTTGACAATATCAACACATTTTCTTTCTTTTTTTTCTTTTTCTTTTTCTTTCTTTTCTTTTCTTTCTTCTTTAGGTTCTTGCCATAGGGTGTGTATACTTGCCAGAGAGACAAACTGAGAGGGAAAGTGAGAATTCATTCCCCGGGGTTATGGCCATGCCACAGTCCCTTCTCCTCCATTCCCCTCCGAAAAATATGGGAATTCTTGTGTACATGCTCAGTGTGATTTTCCTGCCTCTGGGTCCAGAACTCAAACCACAGTCAGCCATGTGAGAGTACAGTGGCTTAACCACCACATCACCTGCTGCCCCTGCACACACACACACACACACACACACACACACACACACACACTTTTTAAGACCCAGTTGAGACGGCTTTCTCTCTGGAGGGTTGTTGATGCCTCCCTGGCAGGGAGTTCTCCCTGTGCCTTTGCTCCCTTGGGACTTTGGACACGCCTCTACGTTAGCACCTAAGTCCCACTGGTCTGAGAGTCCCTAGTCTCTTCTTCCCAGGGACCATGAGCAAGTGTGAGGCTTTGTGAGGACTTATTCATTCAACGACTGCCCGAGAGCCTATTTCTGTGGGCCTTGCTTTAGGCTTGTGGGACAGTAAATGAATAAACCTCCATCTGTACACGCATGGGCACTAAGTTCCAGAGGTTTGATTTGTGGTCAGTCTGAGTCATGATTCAATCTCGTGTTTGAATCACTAGTAAGACCACCGGGAAATCAGGGTAACCCACACCACTGAGCTCTGTGCATGTCGCAACAGCTCGTCATCTCTCTCTGGGGCTCTTTCCCCTTCTCTACACCTGACACACGAACATGCACACCCTACCGAGGTTTAAATATAATAACTAAAGCACAGGCTTTTCCAGGGAGAGCTGTCCCGTCCTACGGCAGCCTACAGGAATTTCCCAGTATGTAACTGCACATTGAACTTGGGAAGACGGTGTTGGCTCAGGTCCCCACAAATGAGCAGATGTCACTGCCACACTGCACAGACTCACTGAGGAGAAAGACCAGCAGACACACTCTCTGTGGTTGAGTCAAAACACCCCTATGCCAGCGTTGGTAGCCTCTGCCATGTGCCTTTTTATTTATTAGAGACTGGTCCCCTTGTGTCGCATGGAATCTTTGAGTACATGCTGACAGGGAGAGTGCAGCTGCTCTGGAATTGGTACGTGTGTCATATATGAATCAGTGAGATACCTGGAATGCAGGGAGAGTATGCGAGAAACAGAAGAGGCCAAGGCCGAGCCCGAACAGGGCAGAAAAGTCCTCACTTGGGGAGGGGACAGCTGCAACTGGCCTGCAGCGCTGAGAGAGGGTGATCATTCACAAGAGCACTGCCAGGTGACATCACCCCTGCCTGCAGCGCTGAGAGAGGGTGATCATTCACAAGAGCACTGCCAGGTGACATCACCCCTGCCTGCAGCGCTGAGAGAGGGTGACCATTCACAAGAGCACTGCCAGGTGACATCACCCCTGCCACACGTGGTGTCCACGTAAATGGGCGTGGAAGTGCATGCGGACGCTCCCTGGTGGTGAATCACCCACTGCCGACCACCATGTGCTAGTCTCTGCATTATTCTAGGCTGCGCAGCCAGAGTATCAGACATTTATCTTCCCTCTTTGTGAGAGTCAAGAACAAAGGAAAAGTGAGAGGTTACTTGTATCACTTTCTGATGGCCTGAGGGATTAAACCTTCTGGGCTCATCAACTGAGCGCATCTTACTTCTGAGGTCTGATACGAGGATGAGGTGAGCCGGACCAGGGCCTCCTCAGTTGGTATGGTAACCACTCTTGTGTGCACCAGAGTGCCAGCAAACAGTCCTTTCCTGCTTTATGCATCTATTAGTACCTAAGAAAATAACTAAACTAAGCTTCACTAAAAATCAGCATACATCCTTCTATAAGCACCAACGTAGTTTATGAAGAAATCTATGAAAATTAAGGTGCATGGGCCATTGTTTTGTCCAGATATAGATCCGTGATCAAAATGCTTTGCAGACTGTTGACCTAGACAGCAGATGAAAAGCAGTGCGATCTAAGTGACAAGCCAAAGTCAGAGTTCAGAGGTCAAAGTGCAAAGGTAAATTTTTAAAAATAACAACAACATTGAAATGGCAAGTCAGAAAGAATGAGAAAACTGTATCAGAGGAATTAAGAGAACTGCCTTCGGTGTTTTGCTGAGTGCTGGCACCACAGCCTGATGACGGGATACGCCTCCGTGGTGATCTGGTTCTCCTGTCTCTACATTCGACCACCTCTCACTGCCCTTGAGACAAAGACCAAAACCTTCATCAGACTCAAACTCTCAGCCGCCTGCACCCTGTCTGCCTCTCTGCCATTACCTTTTGTCAAGATAATGTCACCTTCTCCTTCTCCTTCTCCTCCACCTCTTCCTTCCCTCCCTCCCTTCCTCCACCCTCTTCCTCCCTCTCTTTTCCTGGACCTCCTTCAAGTTCTTCAAGTACTTTTTCTCTTCTTGTTCCTATCCCTCTCTAAAAGTAATTCAAGTGTCAACCTCTCCTTCCACTAAGATTACTTTTGGTGCCAGTCAGTGGCCTGGTGGTTAAGATGCCTGGATCCCACATGACCAACTGCAGTTTGAGTACTGGACCCAGCAGCCTAGGGACTATGTCAGGTGTGTGTACATGCATGCCCCAAAGCCTGAGAGGAGAATGGAGAAGGGACTGTGGAGTGGCCGTGCTCCCTGGGGGATGATTGATCACTTTCTGTCTCCCTCTCTTTCTTTCTTTCTCTCTCTTTCTTTCTCTTTGTCTTTCTCTGTCTCTTTCTCTGTCTCTCTCTCTGGTGAGCACACATGTCCTATAGCAAACCCTAAAAAACAAACAAACAAAAAGTACTTTCTGACCTCTAAAACATAATACACTGTTTGCCCATGTTTCTACAGTTTCTGTACTCACTGGTCTGAAGCCCTCGGCATACTCCAAACGCACTGTTCAAGGTCCTTCTGCCTTGCCAGCCATCTGTGAGGACGGGGAAGGTATTTGTATACGCCAGCTCCCAGCACCATGTTTAATTTATAAGTGTTAAGTAAATGTGTTGATTGGAATGAAATCGAGTAAATTATGTCCTGAGACTCAGAGAGAGAAAGACTTGGTCTCTGAGATTCCTAAGTGCTTGCTTGCCCATTGTGTTTGAGGATAGCAGAAGTCTGAGTCTCACCTAGTAGTTAAAACAATATTTGACTGCTTCTTATCAGTGCATGAAAAAGCACTTCATTATCCACTGATCAACAAACATTTCAGTGCCTCCACGGCTCTTGGAAGTGAGCACAGTCTCTTTACTCTGGGTTGGCAGACACTAAACAACTAATTAAAACTGTATTCATTCAAAACAGTATTAAAGAATTCATGGTTTCTTATGGCAGAATGGAGGTGGCTGGAGTTCTGTGTGCAGTAATGTTACATATTCTCGGCTGGTCCATCTCAGCATGGTTGTCTATGACCAGTGTCCATGGGGAGGGTGGAGATGCAGATACGTGATCAAATCACGGCTTGGCATGGGATGAAATACCTCCTTCAGAAGCCCACCTGTGCATTGCACTTCCAATGTCCAGGCCTCCCCAGACTCCCAGCTGGCCCTGGCTTGTCCCCATCGGTCATTTCCATCAGCCCTTCGACTCCAGCTCAGGGAAGCTCTGCAGGTTACTTCCGTTGTCATTCAAACCCTCCAAGCACTAATGGTTCTTTTTCCCATCCTACAAGGTTGGGTACTGAGGCTCCTCCTTCCCAAGCAAGGTCACTCTGATTGGGCACTGGCTTTGGGTTTTTAATCTGGATGTGATCGAGAAACCCAGAGAGAACTTTCCAGGTCATTTACCCTTGAACTCCATGCACCACCCAACTGACCAACAAGGACAGTATCTGCTAAGACCAACCCGACCCTCCCACAACAATGACCACTTAAGTCCCACCCTCGTCTTTCCCTGTCCTGCCTTACCCAGGCAGGATAGAGAAGTGAGTACAAAGCACAGGCTTTGGAGCCCGAGTGCCTCAGACAATGCTGCCTTGGGTAATATCCCCACTCTCCCAAAGGAACTAGTTTGGGTAACTTGCTTAATCCTTCGAGCCTTGATTTACTCTTCAGTAGAGAGGATATTCAAAACTACCCGAGTATCCTTCCTACAAGGGTAGCCCATAGCACTCAAAACATACTGAATGCAATGCCTGTGCCCCTGCGCGTGTTTACACAAGTGTGCACACATGAACACAGTGTCCTCCTTCAAGGGTAGCCCATAGCACTCAAAACATATTGAATGCAATGCCTGTGCCCCTGCGCGTGTTTACACAAGTGTGCACACTTGAACACGGTGTCCTCCTTCAAGGGTAGCCCATAGCACTCAAAACATACTGAATGCAATGCCTGTGCCCCTGCGCGTGTTTACACAAGTGTGCACACATGAACACGGTGTCCTCCTTCTGTCTTCCAGACAGTACCTTCCCATTACCTTTGAAGAGGCATTTATTATCACTCCGGTTGGAGCAGAGAGGGTGCCTGAGGTCATGCTCTTGACTCCTGCTCCTCCTCGATTTCTCACCTAACTCTACTCCCATATGCAGTCAGTTCCAAAGACCATCCATAGTGCCACAGAAGTCTGCCATTGACACCCTTCCAGTACTGGTCATTCCTACTTAAAGTCTGGACAACACTGATGGCTTCTCAATGATCTTCACCCAAACAGACCACCTCGGTTAATGAGCTTTCTCCCAGGATGAGAGGAGTCTTTCTTAAAGCATTACTTTTCTTATGCCATCAAATTTCTCAGAAGTCTTGAGTCATTGCCCACTGCACAAAATCCACATTTCTTAGACTCTCCCCATCTCATGTCGCCACCCTACTTCCCAGCCCACCACCTACATCATCCGAACTGCTGAGCTCACAAATTCTCTCACGCCACCCAGTACATTCTTCCTCACTCTGGGTAACCCCCTTTTCCCTAGGAAACTGGACTGATCCCTTCCAGGAAGCACACCCCCTCCTCATAACTCACACCTGACATGTGTTCCCAAATGGCACCATTCTCCTGACTTCCCACCTTCATGGGAAGGAAATTTTCTCAAGCCAAATAATTATATGCATGACACTTTCTACGTGTTAGTTCAGTTAATCCTTAATGCAACCTGGCGAAATAGATTCTCATCATTGGGTCACATGTCAACATACAATTGAGTATATTTTAATAGGGAAGATAGCAGAAAATAATACATACAAAATACATAAAGATCTACATGTATGTATGTATATGTTGGGTGGTTGGAAAAGTCATGACACATTTTTGCATAGAAAAACAAAAATTACATCATGACCTTTCTGACAACCTAAGCTATACTAGTATGTAGTTTAATAAAGTGATATGGTATACATGGAGTCACTGTGCCTCCTTTTCCTTTAAGGAGTATAAAAAAGCTATGAAGAGAGGTAAAGCAAGGTAAGGGAACAGAGAAGTAGGCTGAGTGCTTATATTAGAGAAACTCATCAAAAGAGTCATATTTTAATAGGATCCCAGAAGCAGCAAGGAAGGAAGACAACAGAGCACACAGGTCCAGGCATACATATGGAAACTGAGCTACAGAGAGGCCACGAGCTTGCCAAGGCCACCCCGAAGCAGACGCAGCACCTGACCCCTGTTTGTACAGGAGGCATCCTTAGCTACCATTCTTCCTCTATGACTGTTCTGCAGAAGTGCACTCTGCTAACCAGCTCTGAAGCTTCTAAACTATGTTATGTTGGTCTATTAACTGATGAGTATGGGCCCTGCACACGACACACAGACTCCAGAGCAGTCACCTCGCCATTTCTCCACCCAGCTTTAACACATTTGCCGACTGCATTCCCATCTCCCACCCTTACTCTTTGTACTTCACACTCTAGACTGTCCCTTACCAGTTCTTTCCATTAATTCCCATTTTATCCCTGCAACTGACTCCCAGGTTGGTCCCAGTTTAGTCTGACACTAGCTGCGGGGGACCGAGACTGCCTCTTTCACCTCTATTCATAATACCACCACAAGGCTGGGTTCTTAATAAACATGTGCATCTTTGAAATGCATTAAATGTACACTCCACATTTCCAACTGTCTTCGGGACAGTTTGACCTGGACATTTTCCAAGCTCTTCAATATTTCTAAAACATTATCTGCCCTCCCAAATCTGCCCCTCCTCCGGTGTTTCTTGCTTCTCGTTGTGGTGCCATGAGCTACACCAGTCCTTCCCCCCAGCAATCGCACCTTTCCATTCTCACTGCCTTTACCCTTGTTCTAACACTTGTTTTCTCTTGCCTAGACTAATGCAGCTGCCTCCTGATGACACCCTGTCAACGACGCATCCTGCACAGCTATGCAAAATTAATGCTCCTCATTCTGTCACTCCGAAATTCAATCGGCTCCCAAACTTTGCACAGAATCAAATCTCGGTCTAATGTTCCAACCCATATCGCCAGATACTTATTGGACATCTTTTCCACTTTGATATCCCAGAAGGTCTTAGTTTCATTAAAACTGATCTCATTTTCTTTCAACTAAATCTCCTCCTGTATTTCCCATCTTGTTAAATGTATGCCACCCACCAGCTTCCCAAGCCAGAAGTCCTGAAGCTATCCCTGGCTCCTGTTTCTCCCCCAATCCCAATAACAACCTGTCATCTGGCAGCCCATCAAAGCCTGCTGGTCCAGGCCCCTGTTTATCTCATGTGTCCTGTTTCACCACATGACCAATGACTTACTACGTCCTTCAATGTCTCACCTCTAATCACGACCACAGTGGGCTTCCTTGCCTACTGTTTCACCACCCTTCTGTCCAGGAGCCCCTCACTGCAGTTATCCCGCCAGTGTGCGCACTCGACTGCGCTCTGCTCATGACCAGAGTTAATCAGTGGTGTCTCCCCAGCTGCTTCACAGCTCCCTGCCTCGCTGGTTCCTTTCACCCCACACTTTCACTGCACCACACAGAGCGTCCCTCTGCTCTGGAACTGTACCCACAGGGTCTCTCTGCCCAGCCATGGAACTAGCATTACCTGCTATAGACACCCACCACACCCCTGCCATCCTTCCCTGGAAAACTCATTTCAATCTCCAGTCCCAACGAGGAGCCTTCTTTGGTCCTGCCCAGCCCATGGGATGTGATGTACCTCTGCTGCCAAAGGACTCTGTGTGTGGTGCTAGGCAAGGGCTTAGCGTGTTCTCATTTTTACCTTACCTGTCTATCTCTTCAACTAGATTCAGAGTTTCCTGTGGGATATTTTCCATCTCTGTATGCCAGTCCGTAAAACAACAGCTGGACTCAGCCACGGGGACATGAGTGGTAGCGTGTGCTGCATGAGGCTGGGGTCCCACTGCAAGCCCAGGTTTGGTTCTTGAGTGCCTGTAATTCCTGCCCACTGAGAGGCTGGGGCAAGAGACTTGCAACATGGTGAGTCACTGTCAAGATGGATGGATGGATGGATGGATGGATAGATAGATATTAAATATCTGTCTCTTTAAATACTTGGTAAACACATATGTAGGGTGTTTTTATGAAGGGATAGATTTGCTCATATTTGGGTAAGCCCCCACTGAGACGAGGGAATAGAATATTATTTGCCTATAAGTTCCTGCTGTTTTGCGGCGTAAGGTTTGCTCCACATCACGTGTGGCTCCGTGAATCCAGCAGCACTTGATCACAACCCCATCATCACAGCAGTTCTGTTCTGCATTTCTTCATTCCATTCTTTCACAGACGACAAGAGCTGCAGCCCCCGATGGCCTTGAGGAAGGACATTTGGCGAGGTCCCGAGACCTGCCAGGTATCTAGCACGTGCCTCTGAAGAGGAGATAAACTAACATGTTTTACATTAATTAATACACAATTTAGCCCAAGTAGGATTATGGGGTAGAAAAAGAAGACATGACTTAAAAGTTTAGTTCCTATACCCTGAACAACTAACATACCTTTTTACATGATGAAATATTTATGCCTCCTGTGGCTCTCATCTAAGAAACACTCACTGATAAATGTGTTTCCCATGGATGATGGCTGAATAACATCCTTAAGAAGGTTTTTGAAGCTATCAGAACACACGACCTTAAAGCTGAAGTGACAACTGTCATTACTTGTGATACAATATTCTGTCCCAAGGATATGAATGAAAAGCCACAATCTCCTGTTTGGGGATACAAAAACGACTGGAACTGTATTTTAAATTGCAATGTTTCTGCCAACTGATTTCTACCATTCAATCTTCCTAGCGCGGTGTTCCCACATGTTTCACTGTCAGTGTTTATTCTGAGAGGTGAATGATGACTTCAAAATTATTCAATTTTTTAATGACTAATGTTCATTTGGAAGCGTCACTCACCACTTTAACTAGAAGGGTTTTATAGGATTTAGCAGCAAGTCCTGGAACTAAATGATGTCAGATGTGCCGGTATTTGTGACCTTCCAGCTTTGCAGTCTAAATGTGTAGCCTTGGAAATCTTACGACATCTCCGCTAAATGGGGTTCACTCTATAAACCCGTGGCAGAAAAGTGACCATGTTCCCTGTTCCTGCACATTGCTACATTTTGCAGTTGCTACCTTCCTTTCTCTGAGTTTCTCAATGCCCGTTCCAAATTCTGATGGTTTTATCCTTGTCTTCCAAGATTTCCATCCCCCAACTTTCTAATTAATGTAATGCACCTGTGTTTCAGACTCTGCATCAACCCGCTCAGAGATCACAACTGCCTCAGAAAATTCCGATGAAAAAAGACCAAGAGAAGAAAGGACACAGGTCACGGATTGCACCGATCCTGGGCGTCACAGCAGAAAGAGACCCCACCTCCCAGAGAATGTGTGGGCATGGATGACGCAGAAAGACGGACTTAAGGATTTGGGGACAGATAGGAAAATGTGCAGCAGATTTTGATCTTCATAAGAGCTTATGATATTGGATCAGGTATAACCGACTTAAGATAAATGACTAACTTATAAAATTAAATGTTAAAATGAGAGTAATATTTTACTTAATTAAAGAGTGTTTTATACTAATTTGAAATGCTTTTGCATCTACTGGGACATTATTTATACTGGCAATACGAGAGTAGAGCGTTTTCAAGACATTTATGACTATCTTTAAACAGAAGTTGTTACTCATTCTGTATTCTCCAAGCTTCCGAATCATATTTGTTTTATGAAAAAAGTGAATGTTTTCATATAATGTCAGCATCAGAGAAGATTTTAAAAATCTTTAAAATGGCTTAGATAATGTCACAATGTCTTTAAGTGACTGACAGAAAAAACATAATGGGAAAAATAGGTAGAAGACAGGAAATTAGAAAATAGAACTAGTATAGAATTTTCATCCCAGTTCTTTTAGTGGCTTTATTCTGTCAGACGCCGAACAAAACAAGACCCCCAAAACTCAATTTCCCTATCGCCGTGGGCTTCTACTTGGGAAGGAATGGCAGGTATACCAACTGGAAGTAATGTTGTTTGCAAACACTTATCTCACTTCCCCACAACTCCACTAGAGGAATGGATATGTTTAAATATGCACGTTTAGTGACGTCTTTTCTTCCTCCTTGGAGTGTAACTACCTAGTCCACATCCAGTAACTATCTCTTAATAAACACAAGCTTTATGAGGCAGACTCTAAGGCTAAGTCATCCTAGTACCAAGCTTTAAGTCGCTGGGAAAGTCACGATGCCTTTTTGCATAGGAAAACATGTCTCGACTTTTCTGACAACCTAATAATCTCTTTGTAAATATTTGCTCAGTTAACCGCATTTCGTCATTACTGGACCCTTGTAAACTATGAGATGGTGTGATTACCACCACTGTATAGATGAAGAAAGAAGCAGCACCATTATACTCAATGCTTATTTTATATAGTCTCACTTTTCAAAATTAAATACAAATTTCTCTGAATTAAACTTCTCACCAAATGAAACTTGTTCTTCCAGCTACATCTGGCAGAGCTTTCTTTGAAATGTGGAGTCAGCCAGTGGCATGGTGGTTAAGGCAGCTGGTTCCCATTTGGTCAACTGCATGGTTCAAGTCCTGGACCCAGACGTGTGTGTACATAATCCAGAAAGGAGGGAGAAATAGAGAGAAGGGATTACAGCATGACCATCCCCCATAGTGGGTGATTTCCGGATTTCTGGATTTCTCCCTCTCTCTGTGTGTCTCTTTCCAGGGAATGCAAATGCATTCTGGGGTGGGGGGGAAATGCCTGTCAGTGCTGTATTATTGGGTTTGTTGTATGTTGCAAATTCTCTGCAGCCATAGCAAAGGAAACCCAGGGATTGGTTCCCACCCCAATGAAGCAGGCTGAAGTACAAGTGTGTCTCCACGTTCAGGTATAACCATAAGACACTTGAATATCCTTGGAGGGGATAAAAGGGATGAACAGGACCATTTTTTAAAAGTAGTTTCTCATGCTACCCTAGCGGAAATTCATTACAGTACAAAGAGTCACAGCTCAGGATAAAACCTCTGACAGAATATCCACTCTGAGATGGAGGTCAATTGAAGAGTTACACGTGCTGTGTGCAATGGTATAAAACTCCGGAAGATACTGAGGTGACGTCCTCTCCTGTTAAATAAAGAAACAGATAGGTAGGTAGGTAGATACCAAGACAATCAGACTGAGGCGTGGTCTTAGGGACATCTGGCATCTGTGACACAAGGTTTAGGCAGTCCCACGAGGACCCCTGGGGAGGAGACCGTCATTAGGCTGCAGTGGTTACTGTCATCGAGTCTGCATTTGACGCCCATTTGGGCTGCTTATAATGTCATTTTTTAAAATAAACTACTTCCCTCCAAAGATCCTTCAAAATATTAAGAAGTGTTGACATCTAGAGATGAAAGTCTATTTTCCTCCAAACCTTTTTAAAGTAAAGACCTATTAAAAAAATGTCAGTTTTAATTCCTTAAAGACTGTTTCTTCACTATTCATGAGCAGGTGTTGCCTGAATCAAAGAGGGGCATTCTCTAAGTCACTCTGGACTCCAGGGAACCAGAAAGTTAGAAATGGCAGCTAGCAAGGTTTCTGACTACTGAGTTTTACCTAAATAAGCACTCGGGGCGGACTAGGCAGGAGAAAAGTTTCTAAAAGATCAATAGTACATCCAAAGGGTATCTAAACTGACAACCTACTTCCAATGAGAGAGCCACTCAACCACACCCGCTATGTTCACGCAAGGGGGAAAATCAGCCCTTCACGTGGACACGAAGGCTCAGTGCCAACATAGAAAATTCTCCACTCACATCCCTGTGCAAGTTACTCCTTCTCTCGCCAGCGTGTGTGGAGGATGTGTGCTTAGAGTCCTGGTCAAGATTTCCCAGTGCTGCATGCCTATGTCGGCACACGGCCAGCTGAAACTGACGAGGCTGGGCAAGGGAGGAAGCCATCGTGGGGAGGGGAGGGGGTGGAGCTGAGTTCCGGCCACCTCAGCCTTGACACGGTTTTCACTCCCCTCTTCCTGCCCTCTAGTACCGCCCCATGGGCACGGAAAACAGAAATGAAAGACAAGGCCCCGAGGAAGGGGATGTGTACACAACGAAGAGCATCTCGGGGTCCTTCTCAGGACCACTGCAGTCAGGAAGGCTGCGGCATCTGATGAGGGCCACGATGGACACAATGGCAGTACTGCTGACGGAACAGAGCTGGATGCTGAGCTGAAGGTGTTAACAGGGCCTTCTCATAACATGGACTCAGGGGAGTCTGAGTGACCACACTCAGGTTTCGGGGTAAATACCTAACTAATCTTTGCACGGTTTTATTTGGGAAGGGATAGAAATGTGGGTCCCTTGGACCTGATAGATCCACGAGGTATGGACGATGAAGGAAAATCATAGCAACACCGCAAAACAACATGATTACTATAAATACTCAGAAAACAACGCACCCTCTCATAGCCAAGGTCGTAGAGATAAAAGATCATGCCCGGTTCAGAGGAGCATAGATCTCACAGACCTGGTCAGCTGAAGGAAAAAGACAGGGGACCAAGAAAGGATGTCCCTTCCCGCAGATGGCTTACTGAGCAATCAAATATGAATTACAATTTCAGGTCTTTGATGGGACAACCATAGGGCAAGGTTACAGAAATTCAGGAAACATGCTGAAGCGCCTCCTATTTTGTAAAGCACTGGGCAAGTTCTTCCCAGGGGTTCGAATGAGTAACTTATGCATGGTTCTTTCCATCAAGGAATTACCATCCAACAGCTACAAGCAAGACAAGCATGCTCAGAGCTTCATGCCTCATCCTTCTGGTCTAGAGGAAAATGAAAGGAAAACGACTATGAAAACTCCAAGAATAATTCCTTGGGAAGGGGCAGGGAGAAGTCTGCAAGGCTGCACAAGAAAGACACTGCACCTGAGATGGGTCTTGATGGATTTTCAATGGGCAACGTTAGAGCCGGGAGTCAATTTTTTTTCTTTTTGTAATAATTTGCCAGAGAACATGTGTGCTTGCCAGAGAGAGAGAGACAGAGAGACACAGAGACAGAAAGTGAGAAAGCATCCTCCACCACTACCATGGGAGATGGTCACACCACAATCCCTTCTCCTCCATCTCTCCTTCCTTTTGGGAGGGAGAGCATGCACACACACATACCCCGCACACTTTCAAGTTTCAGGTCTGGTACTCAAACTACACATCTGGAATCCAGTCACCCCAACCACCGGGCTACCAGCTAGCCCCAGGGAGTTAACTCTAAGGAGTGAATGAAACACAGGAAGTACTCAGAGAGTAGGGAAGAGTTTACCTAGACCAGGATGCAGACCTACCAGGGGCATGGAAGATAATGTGGAGACGAGGACATTACCATATTCTAGAAGTCTTAAACACCAAGCTCAGGAAAGAGTAATCATCACGCTAGAAGTGCGTACTGAGAGGGATGTGGTTCAAATCAGGTTTTAGTGGATTTAGCTGGTTTTGTGGGAAGTCAGCAGTTAGTGCAAACAGGCTAGGATGCAATCATTAGGACATGGGAATGAGGCAAAGAACACAACCTTGGTTGATATCAACAAGAATTGAAGGAACAGGCAGACATAAAAAATAATAATAATAATAATAAAACAGAATCCTAATGACCAGTCTGATATCCCAGATGGAAATACCATAATACCATAGAGGAGACACATTTTTTTTTTTTAATTTACTACATGCTTTAAAAAAATAAAAATAAAAAAATTTCCCCACTTGTAAATCTTGGACAATAATAAACTGTTCTTAGAAGACAGAACGTGACTCTTCTAACATCCTGACTTTAAGGTGCTGGAAAAACCAACAGGGCATGAATATGCTCATCTAGGCACTTTCGCCGACCCCCTCCCCCGGGGCGCGAACTCGGGCAGCTCGACCACAGCCGGGCACGAGGTTGGGCTGAGTTCGAAGGACATGAGGAGCGAGGGCAGGAGATGCCCTTCTCAGGACTGGGCAGGACGCCAGGACTCCTAGGCAGGAAACTTCCAAGCAGAGTTAGAGACTGGACCATACTGTACATGAAGGAGACTCCACATCAAGATAAGAGTCAGATTGATTCGGGAGACAGTGTGGAAGGAGAAGGTAATTAAAACAGACCCCTGTGAAAAGCTCCACGGAACTGTCCTGAAAAGAGACTTGCGGGCAGGAGGAGAAAGCAGAATTAATTCAGTGCCATACAAGGTGAGGGAGGCAACTCTTTCATCCATAAACTTGTTGGGGAAATAAAACACATCAGACTCTGTGCTAGACACTGAGGGCAAAGTGATGGACGGTCTTCTCAGAAATGTCGGTAAATACATGCAACATCACGCTGAGCTCAGGGTTAAGAAAAGCCCATTTGGACCTTGAGCCAAATTAAGACTTTTGAGAAATAAACGGGTGTTTCCATGCCCAAGGGTGAATACACTTGTAGTCATACGTACAGCTGCACAACCTTAAGACATTTTTAAGGGGGCCAGCAGGTGGTGAGGTGGTTAAGGACACTGGACTCCTACATGGCTGACTGTAGTTCAAGTCCCGGACCCGGCAACTTGCTTCTCACTTTCTCTCCTTTCTCTTTCTGTCCCTCTTCTGTGGTTAAACTAAAGTAAATTAAAAAGTTGAATAATTATTTTTTAAAGACACTTTTGACGGCTACTTGAACCAATAAAACATTCATTCATTCCTTCCATGTCTTTCACACACACACACACACACACACACACTTTAATCTGCCCGAAGTAGTCCCTACAAAGGGAGGCTATTAAGTAAACAAGCACACTCTGCTATAAAATATTAAAAAGCAATATCATCCACATGTCGTGGAAAAGCAGTGAGGACAAGGAAAACAAATATGAAGACAAAAAAGACTAAGGAGAATCATATATTTTAAGCCCATAAATGTGTCTTCAAAAGGATCAACCACTATCTGGTCTATGATTCTGCAGAAATCTTGCACATATATTTTATATTGCACGACTCATTAATTTCCAAACCATCCATGTTCTTATTTTATAAAAGAGGGCACAGGCATTGGCCAGAGAAAAAGTGCAGTGTGGAGGAGTGGGGGGAGAGGGGCTGGATGTTAACACTCCGTCATAATGTTCGTTTAGCACCTCCTTCCAATGGCACAACAGAAAGAAAATAGAACAATGTCTTGAAAGCAGTGAAAACCTTTTCCTGGGTTCAGAATAAACAGATCTTTCAGTTTGCCCTTATAGAATTACTCATTTGAGGTTTCTTTATCCTTAATAAACCCAAAACATAAGCCAAAGCCATGAGACACCCATCAAACAAGAATTCAAAATTGACATTACAAATTGAAGACACCAATGAACAATTTTTAGTTCTCCTCCCCGATCTTATTTCTGATCTTCTTTCAAATATATAAGGAATTAGTATCTTCTCTCTCTCTACTAGTAGCAGAATTATGTTAGATGCCATAGCAGAGGAGCAAAAAAATGGGAATAGATAATAAAATAAGAAATGTGTTCTGGACAAGCTTTAAGTTTAATATAGAAGCTGATGGGAGGCAGAGTGAGCACCGCAATTTGTAAGAAACTTTAACTTGTCTGTCCTAACCGACAGCTCATCCGTCCTCTCTTCTCCACGGCATCCCATCAACCACAGTGACAGACAAGGGGTGCTGAGCAGTTAACATACTGAGTCTAACGCATCTGTCGGAAAGAGAGCAAGGTGGGACCTTGCTAACGACATTCGTGTAAGGTTTTCTCCACCCAACTCACTTCTGTTCCCATGACTCCCGCGGTCCCCTCTTCTCTCCATTTCATATGGTTTTTCCCTTTGCTGCTCATTAGACCATTTTTCAGTGTTCTGTCTTTAAGTTGGGTCATGCGATGTACACACCCTTCTCCATCTCCAGAGCTCTCCCTTATTTCATACAGTTGTGTCACTAGGACCCTCAGTTAAATCGTATTTCAGTTCTGAAGTCACCGTGTAACTGCCCATCGTAGAGATATATATTCAAGCAAAATCTACCCCAGAGCACGGTGGTTTGGAAGTTATGCGGATGTTCACTTACTGGAAAGAGAATGAGAGTCAGGACTACTGTTTTTTTAAAAAAGATCTAAAGGTAGACTTAAAACCTTTAAAAGTGACCCCCATCCCTCATTCCAATATTAATAGAAAGACCACCATATACCTGAGCACAAATAACCAAAGTACTAAAGTGTATGTTTGGTGAAAATAATGTAAACTTTATATTTGAAGGATCATTTCCTAATATTCTCTTAGAAATAATAAAAAGATGCCCCAAATTATCAAACTTTTTTTCTTCTTTATTCTCAGTGTATGACCATGAACTCTAAAAACGTGTGAACACAATTCAGGAAACAGGTGTCCCATCAGTTTGAGTCAGAAAACTCTTCACGTGTGGCTTCGCGTTATCCAATGTATTAATCAACACTTCCTGTGCTCTAAACAGCGAGCAGTACTGAAAGGGGCAGTGGG
Organism: Tupaia belangeri chinensis; assembly: GCF_000334495.1. Lineage (NCBI taxonomy): Eukaryota > Metazoa > Chordata > Mammalia > Scandentia > Tupaiidae > Tupaia > Tupaia belangeri. The sequence goes on from NW_006160218.1 coordinate 3,424,316, forward strand.
AATAGCTGGGCAGGCCGGTCCAGTCCCCCTCTGGCCAGTTAAGGACCAGTCGCAGCCCTAAGGCTGTTGTTGAGGGACTAGCCTCCAGGGCTGGCCTGCAGCCGGCTGGGAGTTGCCAGGGCCCAGAGCCTGGGGGCCACGCTAACAGGACAGCTGGGCTACCTTGATCTACAGAACTGCGACAGAGACCCTGAGAACTCAGCTCATGACCCCTACATTTTACGTGTAAAATGCCTTTGGGGACAAGTTCTGGCTCTGAAAGGTGGCGAGGACTCCTTCTGAGACAAGTCGTCCGCACACCTGGCCATCGTGTGCGGGCAATCACTGGGCACTGAGACCCTGACCAGGCACCTGGGGGCTCTAAGGTGCCGTCCTGTTGGGTTTGCAGCCTATAAAGAACCAAGGCTTTTCTCTAGCATCTCGCCCTCGGACTAGACGGGGTCTTCCCAGGTACACGGCCCTAACTGCTGGAGGGAAGAGAGGGAAGAGACACTGTCCACTTTCCCCGCCATAAACCGAAGGGACTGCATTCGCAACTTCACAGCGCGCCGGTCCAAGTTTGCATCCTGGAGCCCCGGACTAGGCTGGCGCCCTGCGGGACTGCGTGGTTCATGTAACCCGGGGGAGCCCACCTCTCCGTCCCGCTCACGTTCCCCAAGTCACCTCCCTTCCCTGTACGGCCCCCCGAAAGCCACCTGAAACGAGCACAGCCCACGGCGCTCTCCGGAGGGCACCGAGGGTCCCAAACTCCGCACTCCGGGCGCCCGGCTCGGAACGCCCAGCTCCCTGCACAGCCGCGTCCCTCCCGAGGCTGGGCTGTATCTGAGTGACTCCCAAGTGTCGCCCAGGACCAGGGTCCCCAACACGCTGAACCACAGCGAGCACTGACCAGGACGCACGCCCACCGAGGGTCCGGCGCTGGCCGGGTCGGCGCGGGCGTTAGCGGGGGCAAAAACGGAGCTGAACCAAGCAGGGTCTGGGCGCGGAGTGGCGGTGCAGGGAGCGGGCCCCACTTCGGCCGCTTATCCTCAGGTGTGAGCGGGGCGGCCGTGCGCTCCGGAGTCCGGCATCGGCACAGCGGGCTCGGAAACCCGCGTTCAGAGAAGGCAAAAGTACGCACAGGGGTCGGGCCTGCGCCGCGACTTCACTCACACTTCACACCCCGTCCCTCCCGACCTGCGCCGGCATGCACCGTCTCCGCGCCCGTGCACACGGCTCCCGCGTCCTCCCGTCCCGCCCCGCGCCTCTCATGCAGCGGAGGGGGGCA
>NW_006160218.1:3426062-3427182 GCF_000334495.1 Tupaia belangeri chinensis
CCGAGGGCTGCGCACGCACCCTCCAGGGGTTGCCCGCCGCTTATTGCAGGGGCCACGGGGACCCCGCGTGCTGCGCTCGGCACGTGCCTCCGGGGAGGGGGCGGGGGGCGCGCACTTTCGCCGACCCCACCCCCGGGGGCGCGAACTCGGGCAGCTCCACCGCAGCCAGGCACGAGGTTGGGCTGAGTTCGAAGGACACAAGGAGGGAGGGCAGGAGATGCCCTTCTCGGGACTGGGCAGGACGCCAGGACTCCTAGGCAGGAAACTTCCAAGCGGAGCTAGAGGCAGTCATGCGACTTGGCTGGTGTTGGGGACCGGCTGGGGCACCAAGGTGAGCAGGGCGGCGACAGGTGACCCCGCGGAGAGGTGGGAGCCACCCGGAGGCGACAGGTGACCCCGCGGAGAGGTGGGAGCCACCCGGAGGCGCTCCAGACTGACCTCCATGGGGAAGGCTTTAGGGCGGTTCGCCCGCCCCGGCCCCCACGGGCGCTGTCACCCGGGGTTACTCGCCCTGTGACAGCCCTGGCCCAGAACGGTTGGACCGCGGAGGACAAATCAAGAGCCTACTTGTGGCCATGGTTACTGTTCGAGATCTCCGAATGAAAACGCAGACGTCTATGTCCAGAGAGTTAAGTGTGGGAAGCCTCTATCAGAGAAGAAAGGTCAAGTTGACCAGTTCTCTCGGCAAACGGAATTAAAATCCGCTCCTACCCTCGGATGCAAGAGCGAATTGGCCCCAGCTGGGGTGGACGTTATTTCCAAGTGTTTCTGTAAGACCCTCCGTCCTGGGCGCCATGGAAGCCCTGCTCCTTCCTTCCCGCAGGTCCTAACTGACACCCTCCTGACCTTCCCATTCTCAGTCCGGAAGGGATTCGGTGCGTCCTTCCAGCCCTGGCAGCCTGCACTTGGATGTTCTCAGGACACCTCTGGCTGTCCTTTTACTTCATTGTCCAGGGAACAGATGCTGACCCCTGCCCTGCCTGGTTCAAGTCCTAGCTCCGTGAATGGGGTGGCATGGTGCAAATTATTCCCATCAGCGGCAACAAGGGTACTCGTGTTACTGGTTTTTGTTTTGTTTTGTTTTATTTTATTTTATTTTATTTTATTTTATTTTATTTTA
>NW_006160218.1:3428683-3464028 GCF_000334495.1 Tupaia belangeri chinensis
GAAGAGGCCCGGGCGGCCGAGGGCTGCGCACGCACCCTCCAGGGGTTGCCCGCCGCTTATTGCAGGGGCCACGGGGACCCCGCGTGCTGCGCTCGGCACGTGCCTCCGGGGAGGGGGCGGGGGGCGCGCACTTTCGCCGACCCCACCCCCGGGGGCGCGAACTCGGGCAGCTCCACCGCAGCCAGGCACGAGGTTGGGCTGAGTTCGAAGGACACAAGGAGGGAGGGCAGGAGATGCCCTTCTCGGGACTGGGCAGGACGCCAGGACTCCTAGGCAGGAAACTTCCAAGCGGAGCTAGAGGCAGTCATGCGACTTGGCTGGTGTTGGGGACCGGCTGGGGCACCAAGGTGAGCAGGGCGGCGACAGGTGCCCCCGCGGAGAGGTGGGAGCCACCCGGAGGCGACAGGTGACCCCGCGGAGAGGTGGGAGCCACCCGGAGGCGCTCCAGACTGACCTCCATGGGGAAGGCTTTAGGGCGGTTCGCCCGCCCCGGCCCCCACGGGCGCTGTCACCCGGGGTTACTCGCCCTGTGACAGCCCTGGCCCAGAACGGTTGGACCGCGGAGGACAAATCAAGAGCCTACTTGTGGCCATGGTTACTGTTCGAGATCTCCGAATGAAAACGCAGACGTCTATGTCCAGAGAGTTAAGTGTGGGAAGCCTCTATCAGAGAAGAAAGGTCAAGTTGACCAGTTCTCTCGGCAAACGGAATTAAAATCCGCTCCTACCCTCGGATGCAAGAGCGAATTGGCCCCAGCTGGGGTGGACGTTATTTCCAAGTGTTTCTGTAAGACCCTCCGTCCTGGGCGCCATGGAAGCCCTGCTCCTTCCTTCCCGCAGGTCCTAACTGACACCCTCCTGACCTTCCCATTCTCAGTCCGGAAGGGATTCGGTGCGTCCTTCCAGCCCTGGCAGCCTGCACTTGGATGTTCTCAGGACACCTCTGGCTGTCCTTTTACTTCATTGTCCAGGGAACAGATGCTGACCCCTGCCCTGCCTGGTTCAAGTCCTAGCTCCGTGAATGGGGTGGCATGGTGCAAATTATTCCCATCAGCGGCAACAAGGGTACTCGTGTTACTGGTTTTTGTTTTGTTTTGTTTTATTTTATTTTATTTTATTTTATTTTATTTTATTTTATTTATTTGGAGAGGTTTTGCTATAGGACACGTGCACTCACCAGACAGACAGACAGAGACAGAAAGCAAGAAATCACCCCTCGGGTGTGGGGGGTGGCCACTCCGCAATCCCTTCTCCTCCGTTCTCCTCTCTGGATCTTGGGCACACGTGCACACACCCAGTCCAGGACTTGAACTGTGGTCGACCACGTGGGAACCCAGCGACATAGCCATTGCGCTGCTGGTCCCCCTGTTTCTGGTTTTTATGAGAACTTGAGATGCATGGGAGACAGAGCGGAGCAGTGCTGGCCTTCGCTAATCGGTACAGTAAGTAAAAGCTGCTCTTCCTCCTGCGGCTGGGGACAATACTGTACTGGCAGTGTTGGTCAAAACCCGCGCACACAGTTCATCACTGGGCGTCCTTTTCATTATTTCTGAAACATCTAGTAACTAATAAGTGCAGGGCCCAGTTACAGGCACTGTGCTTAAAACAGTCCTCCCACTAGTGGCTTACCGTCTAGAGAGCAGAGGAAAACTGAAAATAAATCAAGGCATTAGGAGCGATCTGCTGGGGTGAGGTCTCTTACACAGGGCACCAAGGAAGGTCCCATGAGGGATATTGGGTTGTCAGAAAAGTCATGACACATTTTTGCATAGAAAAAAAAATGTCTTTTTTCAACAACCCAGTGCAACATTCAGCAGATTTCTGATGAAAGTGAAGGAGCCAGTTATGGGCGTCTCCAGGGAAAAAGAACTGGTAGGAAGGCATCGAACAAACGTGGCCTGGCTAGAGTACTGGGGGACTCGGGAAACCTAAGTCTCGAGACTAAGGGAGGGAGTAACAGGAGACGGACGCAGAGGCATGGGACCCATATGATCGAAACATTTACTGAGTTGCGTGTATTTACTTAACAACCCATGTATTCTCCACACTGACAAGTTTCCCCTAATAATCCTCTCTGGCCACTCTGCTAAGTTAGATGCTTAATTCCGAGTCCTATGCATGCTCCCTTTCCTGGGTAATTCTCAGAGAGAGCTTCCAATTTGGCCACCTACTTCTTACTCTACTTCTGCAGCCACTCCCCCAGGAACCACTGTCATGTTTACCCTGTAGATCAGCACTAATACCTGTCCGGCTCGAAATGCCAGCGTTTCCTATCTGGTGACTATAGCTACTTTCGCAGGTTGGTTTGGGTCCTGCGGGTTGGTTGAAATCCCAGTCCCACCGATAATTAGCTGTGCATCTGGGAGTAATAACTTGATGTCCTTCAAGTGTTTTCCCTCTGAAATGTAGAAAGCCATAGTGCCCACTTCAGTTAACCATGGGGAAATAATGAATGTGGCAGCTATGGAAAGTGCTCAGAACGGCTCTTGGCACAGGAAGCACTTGATATGAGCTATCTTTATGATCATTAATCAGCACCATCATTATCATCATCACTGCATTTTATTAGGATGTAGTCAAAGAAGAAAAGACATCCCTACCTTCTCCAAGATCTCTCCCCAACCTTCCTCTGTAGTGTGGGCATGGACAGCTCTTTTTCCATCTATGAAGTGTGCAGGATGTCTCGTTGGGCCAACCCACTTCTCAAATCTCATTCATTGAACGTCTGTCTCTTTTGGTCCTACTAAGTGTTCGTTATTGGACCATCTTTGTAAATTTCTATAAAGAAGGCAGTGAAATCGTGGAAAGTGAAGACTGCACTGGAAATTTTGCAATACATTAAGTTTTCAAACTAAGTGCGATCTTTACTATGAACTTCATATCAGGACCTCTTTATGTGGATCCTTAGAAATGGTCAAATGTCACTGGGAAAATTATACTTTTGCTGCTACGTGTGCTGTCATATCTGATATGTGGGGCTGAACATCCAGGCTGACTCCTTCTTGCTGGCACCGTCTCCTAGTGACTCTTCAGATGTCCCAAGCAGTTACAGAGGAGAGCCTCGCGGACCAGAGCATGCTGGGCCAGCCCCCTTCACCTCCTTCAACACTGCTGTGATCCCAGCCTCTTTTCCCAGCCCCTTGAAGATCCCCACCTTCTGTGCCCAAGCCTAGGTGACTCTTAAGGCAGGATGGATGTCTACTTTTCACTCAAGAAAACCATATTAAAAACCGGGGACAGACACCGTCCGCTCAGCCTGTGCCAGCCACTACTCTCAGGTGTTTATGAGCAGGATTTCATGGACTTTGCAGAACACTGAGAAAAGCGCTGTCATGATCTCTGTTTAACTGATGAAGACACCAAAGCTATGGAGAGGTGAGCTGGGTTACCAATTTTATACCCACAGTAATCCGTCTCTCTGGGATGTGAACTCAGCAGTCTGCCTCAAGAGCCCCTAACGTAACTACTACGCTGTACCCTGGACAGTCTAGATGCTCTGAACTCTGAAATGTCTCGGCTTGGCGTCCTCCAGAAAGTCACTGATCATTTCTAAGCTTCTGATTTTCATGTAAAAGGGGAATTTTCACTTCACAAAGTCATTGTCAGGATCAAGTCAGATAATGAAACAGAGCTATATATAAACCTTGGAATGTCATAGAAGCATCCAGGATTGCTTTTATTACTGTCCTGAACTCTGATGGCCAGGTCTTTTCTGAAATCCCCTTACAGTTCAACACAACTCCCCCTTGCTCACCAAGACTTAAACTGTAAGACTAAAACTTCTGGTGTTTAATACTATTGTGTGTGTGTTAGATACTTTGTGCTCTGTTAAAAAACGTCATCGTGACATCTCTAACAATAAGCAGAATCACTTTATAGAACTATTTTCAACCTGACTTTAGGATGAGGGTGAGACTCAGTGAAGTTGAGTAGCCCAAGGTCAGCAGCTGTGAAGAGGTTCAGCTGAGACTTGAACCTACATTTGTCACCTGTTTACAAAACTGGACCTTTCAGTTCCTTTCTGATGGTTCTCAAATTTGATCGTGAATAGGAATCATCTGAACAGTGATTTAAAATCTCCTCTGCCCCAGCCTCCACAATGGAATCAATGAATGTGGAGCAGAGGTCTTAGAATCTAAATTTTTTTAAAAAATTGGTAAGCTTTATCTTTCAGAACAGTTTTAGGTTTTCAGAAAAACTGAGCAGAAAGTACACAGGAGAGTCTGCACTCCCTCTCGGGCACCCTCCCTTCAGTTCTCCTCATTGGTAACATCTTGCATTAATGTGAGACATGTATTATATTTAATGAGCTAATAATACATTGTTTTTACTCATAGTTTGGCTAGAACTGGTAGACCTAGAAGAAGAGAGAGACAGAAACAGAACAGTCAGAGGGAAGGACATGTGAAAACAAAGCAGCTGTCAGCAAGCCAGGGAGAGTCCTTGCCAGAAACAAAACCCTATGCCTCCTTGGTCTCGGACGTCTAGTCTCCAGAACTGTCAGAAAATGAATTTTTGCTGTTTAAACAGTGTAGCTTGTGGTATTTTACTACGGCTGCCCAAGCAGACGAATCAATCCCTCCCCCCAGATTGTACTTTGAGGAATCAGTTCTCTATACTAGAGGTTAAAAAAAAAAAAAGTGGCTGCTATCCATCAACATCTCCATTACTTGTTAACTTGTCAAGAATTCAGAATTTGGAACCCTGCCTCAGATCTCCTGAATTTATTTTTTAAACTGTATTTTTTCCCCTCATACACAAGAAACAGAGAGCACACCCCTGCAGGGTCTTGATGCTGGGATCCAGTCATGAACATCAGCCATCCCTAGGCTGGAGGTGTGTGGTGCCCAGCACATTCGGGGAGGTCTCTGGACTGGAACTGGCAACCTTCCCATGCGGGATTGCATTGCAGAGTGTGGTTTTCACCACTGAGCCACTGTCTGGCTCTGTTATTCTTTTCATCACATCCTCAGGTAGTTCTGGGTCTTTATAGTGAAGTGCGAGACACGCTGCTCAACACGTCACGGCGTGTGTTCACTCCGGCTCCTTTGGAGCCACACAGAGCTCACTGGGCGTGAGAGGCGGCTGGTGTGACCACCGCAATCCGCTCGCTGCACAACCCACTAGTGAGACAACCTTGTCTCACTTTTGCCAGCCTCTGCTCAGCGGATGGAATTGTGTCTCACCTCATTAAGTTTCAAGCAGCAAATATCCACAACCTTGACCAAATGACTACATCTGCAATTTTTGTGTGATTCACGATCTCTCAGTGTCCTAATAATCAGGTAAAAATAATCCACTTTGAGATAGATACCCCCATTAAAGGACATAGTGCTATGGCAGAATGGGAAATGATGAGGCAAACATTTTAGAGAAGTAAGGTGAATTCTGACCTTCCTGGGGACTTGTATCCTTAGTACCTGAATTATCTTTACAACTCTGAAACAGGTCACGTGTTACTATCCCACTCTGCAGATAAACTTTCTTCAAATCGAAGCCCATGGAGAGTAGGCGACTTGAGCTCTCACTCTGCATCGCCTGACGTCTTTCAGTACGCGGTTCGAAAGCCTTCCACAAGCTGGAATACTGCCAAATGAACTGAAATTCTCCAGCTCCAAAACTGAGATTTGCTGGGCAATGTTGTCTTGTAGGATAAGTCCATATTACTAATGTAAACTTATTATCTCACATAGCTGCATTTCCCCTGACTCTGAGCTTCAGGAAATTCACGGTTACATTCTGTGTGGTGGAAGAGATGATTAGGGATTTGCATCCGGATGGAGATTAAGTTGAACGAACCAGAGAGTTCTGCACAAACTTAAAGTTAGTGTCATTAATGAAGGTAATGTTGAAAAGGTTTTACTAAAATTTCTAACCTCTAGGTTCTATATGTGAACCATATGTTCTGACTGCTGGACAGGTTTGTTAAATTCCCACTCACACCTTTTATCTCTGACTTTTCCTTAATGGTTCATCATAGGACATGAAGACTAAAAATAGGTCCTTGAGAAGAATTCACCAATTTCTCTATAGATAAAAGAATCCACCAATTTATCTATAGATAAAACTATCCAAAAATGATTTCATTATAACCAAATAATTCTGTTTCTAAAACATTCTTTTAATGGCAAGTTGAGCATAGCTGGAAATTATTCTTAACCATTTTTTTTCAAATATCCAATGAGAAGATATCAAGTACTTAAACATAAAACATGCATTTTCTTATATGTGTGTGGTTCAAAGTACCAGGTTATATTGCTGATAAGGAAGTTATTTATATTAGTATATTTAAGATTTTCCATTAAGTTAGGACATTGGGGGAAATGTGTTCAATTTGTTTTAAAATATATCAGTGGGGCCAGCAGGTGGTGTGGTGGTTTAGGAGTTGGGCTCCAACGTAGCTGACCATGGTTTGAGTCCCTAACTGGCAGCTTGAAAGTTACACCGTACCTGTGTGCATGCATGTCCAAGATCCCCGGAGGAGGAAGGGCTGCAGCATGGCCATCCCCCACAGTGTGATTTCTCACTTTCTCTCTCCCTGTCTTCTCCAGAATGCACCCTCTGGCAAAAGCCTGAAAAATAAATGAAAAATAAATCAAACTAAAACATACTAGTAAAATTAAAGATGCCTTAATATAAATTATAAGTGTTGAAGGAAGAATAAAAACCTATTTCTTCAGATTACGAAGTTTTTTAACAACTTGCCAGTGTTTGAGACTGGATAATCCCAAACTAGGTTTGACGACGCGTGTGAACTGAATAGAGAAATTGCCACATACAGGTATGTCGAAATAGATGAAAAACTGGACGCTTGAGTTCCAGTGATAGTTAACAGCCTGTCAACAAATGAATAAAACAGGGGAAAAGTCTGAGACCTCCAAAGTTTCGGTGGCAGTAGGTTTTTCAGAAATTCACAATCAGTTAAGCGGGCAGTATTACTAGATGGCATTAAAGAATGAAAGCCCAGCTATGCCGAGTGATCATAAAACAAGAACTTTTGGATTTAGGGAGTTTGGGGAAATGATATGAAGGTACACCCCAAACATGGAAACAGACTCAGGTGTCAATGAGAACTGAGGCACAGTGGTGGGGGGAGGTGGGGTGAGGAGCACTGAGTGGAGCTCTAGGTAACAAAGTCACCTGACATGACAAGACATTGGCATTTCAGTTCCATGACCGATTGTTGGCAAGTACCCAAGTTCACAGCGATTAAAACCATCCAATTATACCCTTCCACTCATTCATGTTTAGTGAAACTAAAATTTAGTGAAACAAAATACAGAAATCACTCGGATGACCTTTCCCCACGTTGGAGGAGTACAACAGCATGATTACATTAGCAGCACAAAGAGCATACTGGGTAATGTTGATAGTTAGCTAGCGTTTATGTTAGTCACTCAAACAATCTTCTTGTTTGGGTTTAAGAGATTTTTGCTATAGGGTGCATGTGCTCACCAGAGAGACTGAAAGAGAGTGAGAAATCCCCCCTGGGGGGTTGGCCATGCCGCAATCCCTTCTCCTCCATGCTCCTCTCAGAATCTTGGGCACGCACTCACACCCAGCGTGAGTTTAAGCCACCAGGTCCAGGACTCAAACCAAGGTCAACTGTGTGGGAGTCCAGCAATGTAACCATTATGCTATGTGCTGGTCCCCAATCTTATTAGTAGATAAAAGTTTGCTATGACAATAAAGAGGATCACATTAATGAAAATGCCCAAGATTTTAGGGATGTTTCCTAATCTCCAAACCTTGATGTCTTCACCTGCCAACAGGAGCTGAACTCACTGATGACATTTCAAGAATCGTCATTCAATCTACAACAATCCAGAACTGTGAGAAATAAGTTTCTGTGGCTTATGAGATAGTAAGTTTGTGGTATTTTGTTACAGCAATCAAAACGAAGTAAGATGGGGTAGGTAGAGGGAAGGGAAGGATTTGTAATGTCTCTCAGTCTACTCAGGGAGGGGCTATTGATAGCTCTGAGACTGTCCCAGGCTTACGGAGCTAGTGACAGAGCAAGATTCACAGCAAGCGCACTGGCTCCATCATCGGCCGACCCACAGCATTGTATTAATATTACAGAAGCTGCACAGACGTGGTTCCTGAGCCAGAGAAACACTTAGGAAGAGCTCTTCACTCAAGGTTGGACATTAAGGAAGCCTGCATAGATACACTGAAACCAGATTCAAGTCCTAAGGGAAGGCCGAATCAACCACCTGCAGAGAAGGAAAAGCTCAAGGACACTCCCTGTAAAAGAGATCACGCACACAGAGGACCAGAGACTGACGAAGTGCAATCTGCACTCAGCTGTTCAGTAGTTCCTTGCACCGAAGCAGTGAGAGCCAAGTTCTGGGGCAGAAGAGGTGACCCTAGTCCAGACGTTGAGGGTCTTAACACCAGCTGACACTTCAGGCTTTAATCAGAGACATTAGCCACCCATTGGAAGGTATTCATCCAGGAAATAATAGCAGATTCTGGTTTTGAATTATTTTGGCAGTTATACAGTGAAAGAAAATCCAACAGAGTAGCCAGCACGGGAGTAGGTCATTTGCAAGGGTTTTGGAGTGACCAGACCATTAAGTGTGATGGCATGAACAACGGTGGAGGAGTGGAGGTGGAAAATAGGCAGCACAGGAAGACTCGGGAACGTGGTCATGAAGGCGTCAGGATGCCACTGAGGCTTAGATGCTGCCGGGATGGTGGTACACTCCCTGAACTAGGGAGGTCACAGGGTAAAGGCATTTCAGAGAAATCCCTGATGTGTTCTCATTTGCATGTACAGTTTGAAACATCTACGGGCTTCCATCCAAATGAACGTATCCATTTCCAATATTTAAGAGGAGAATGAGCCTGGAGTTCCATAAAGAAACTCACGAGTTTTTTGGAAGATTGTCCAGAGGGAATATGTGAGATAATATCAAGTATATATTGCATGGCTTAGGTATTTGTTCTGCACTGGACATTATTTTGAAATACATTATTTAACTGGTTTAATTCTCACAACAATTGTATGAGCCAATGCTGGCATTATGCCCCTTTTACAGATGAGGAAATTAAAGCACGCAGTGACAAGCAGTAGAACCAGCATTCAGACCTGGGTCACCTGGCCCCATAGCCCAGCCTGTTCATCAGAAAGTGATATTGCTCCTCTGGGCAGAACGAGGAAGGTTTGAACACAATTTACTGCACAATACAAACTCTAACCCTGCCTTGACTTGGAAGTGAGGTGCAAAAGTCCAACCTTGAAAAACGAACGTTGTGAGTGTGGGGTTGTGTCATTGTAAGGCAGATGCGAAAAATATACGTCTCAATTATTAAGCACAATAATAAAGAAACACATTACCAGAGATAGTCAAAGGTGTACAGATTGAGTCTCCCTTTTCTGAAATGCTTGTAACCAGAAGTGTTTCAGATTCTGGGTTTCTCTGAACTTTGAGACATTAGCATACACATGAGAAATCTTCATAATAGGACTCAAGACTAAACGTGAAAACAATGTATGTTTTACGCACATCTTATATGCATAGCCTGAAGATGGCGTCATACAAGATTTAAATTTTTATGCGAAGCCCTATATGGGACTGGGGGGATCTGCATGTGCGCAGAAGACATATTACAACTGACGGGAGCTGAGAGGGTCTTTTTCTCTTGGGGATACCAGGAGGATGTGCGCTATTTGCCTGCATTTTGACTACAACCTGCCACGTCCCATCAGGTGTGGAGTTTTCCACTTACGGCATCATGGCACTGCAACAGTTTTGGATTCTGGAGCATTTTGGATTTGAGATTTCCAGATTAAGGGTGTTCAGCGTGTATCAACTGAATCGTACACTAAATTGGAAAAAGTCCCAAATAGTCAGAAGTTAGTGAAGGAGAGAACCTTCTAGTTCCATCCCATTTAACCCTCAGTCCTCAGTAAAAGCTGATCACATTGTTCTGCCCCATTGAAGAATTGGGGCTGGGCCATTTTTAAATGAGTTTGATCAGAATTCTGGCTATTCCTGTGCCCTAGAAACCAAGAAGAGATATCTATCTATCTATCTATCTATCTATCTATCTATCTATCTATCTACCTACCTACCTACCTACCTACCTACCTACCTACCTATCTATCTATCCATCTATTTGTTTTTGCTATAGAGCATGTATGTTTGCTAGAGAGGAGGAGAGAGGGAAAATGAAAACTCACCCCCCAGAGGGGATGGCCCCACCAAAATCCTTTCTCTCCACTATCCTCCTGGGATACATACACACACACACACACACAAATGCACACACACACACGCCCAGTGAGAGTTCCAAGCTGCCAAGTCCAGCTTGACTTGGCTCAAATGACAGTCAGCCAAGTGGAAGCCTAGTGCCCCAACCACCACAGCACCTACGGGCCCTGAAGAGAGAGTTTCTAAGGAGGCAGAGGTTATAGTAGCAACGTTCAAGCACACCAAGGATTGAAATACTGTACCGGTTGTATTTCTGAGCCCAGACATCCCCAATGATCTTATGAGGACTAGCAAGAAACACCTTGTTCACATATTTAAGATTGTTCTTGGAAAACTAACGTCACTTTTTTGCATGCTAAAGTTGAAAATAATTGGTATTCCCACATAATAACAAGAGCTATGAATATGAGCATCATCTGCTGAGATCTGCAGTTGGCGCTTTCTATCATGCCTAACAACTAGCTAGGAGGTAGCAGATTGTGAAGAACCCTAGTTACGTGGTAGCAGATTGCCTTAGCATTGGGCAAGTGAAGATACCAGGTTTGGAGCAGCTCTCTGAGAGACCAGGTCTGATCACGGACAGGCCAGCCAGGAGCCAGACTTCTCCATGCTTACAGATTTCGTCCCCCTGGCCCCCACTACACCATGCAGGCCACCTTGCATTCCTGTGGCAAAAGTAGGTAGGAGTGTTATCAATCTTAACTGCCGATTCAAGAATCTCATTTTACTTTTAAAGAGAGATTTTTGCTATAGGGTGTGTGCCCTTGCTGGAGAGACAGATAGAAAGTGAGAAATCCGCCCCCCAGGGGGGATGGCCACGCTGCAATCCCTTCTCCTCCATTCTTCTTTCGGGATTTTGGGCACGCATGCACACATACCTGGTGTGCGTTTTAAACTGCCGGTTCTAGGACTTGAACTGTGGTTGATTACATGGGAGTCCAGGAATGTAATCATTACACCACCTGCTGGTTCCACAAGGATCTCATTTTAACCACTTGTTTCAACTTTGCCTGTCTTCGCAATTTTGGCTGGTGTTTCCAAAGCACAGAAATTCACCTCAGGCTTTGCTTGAGGTGTTTTGTGTTCACATTTAATTATCATACATGTCCACAGCACACAATACAGGTTTTCAAAAACATGTGTCCCGGTACCTCAAATCAAAGATATTGCCATATACATCTTTTCCATCAGAGAACTTGACATTCTGCTGTCTGACAAGCACCACCTCCCATTTTAATAAGTAATAAAAGGGTCAAAATTGAACATGAGGTGGGGCCAGCAGGGGGTGTGGTGGTTAAAGCATTGGACTCACACCTGGTTGAACATAGTTCTAGTCCAGGACCCGACAGCATGAGATTCACACTGGGCACATGTGAGTGCATGCCCCAAATCCTGAGAGGAGAATGGAGGAAAGGGGACTGCAGTGTGGCCACCCCCCATGGGATGGCTCACTTTCCCACTCACTGTCTCTCCCTAGTGAGTGTACATGCCCTCTAGCAAAACAAACAAACAACTTAAGAAAAGTTGGACGTGATGAGAAGAAAGAAAGAGCACTGATGTTTTATCCTCTTTTCTGGATAAGAAAGAACTGAATGGAGGATGGGCAATGCCTCTCATGTTCCGATTCTATGTCGGCACAGATACGAACCCCGGCATTGTACGGCAGGGTCAGTTCTGCCGGCCGAGTCCAGTCTCCCATCTGAACCTACTCAGGAGGGACCTTCATTACTCAGCTACAGCACGGGCTCAGAAAGCCTCCAAGGAGGAGCTCCGAGTGGGTTGGCAAGTGAGTCTTCCTCTGACACCAGGATCCGTTATCTGACCTCGGTGCCTTTTTATCCCAATCCGGGCAGGTGATGGCATTTAAAGGGTGGGAGGTGTGCAATGAAGATGAGATGACCCATAGAACGAGCCTTCTGTGGGAGGAACAAGGCAAGGTGTACTAGGTGGATGACATTGTAGAGCCATGCCTGGAAACAAACAGTGGGCTCCTTTCTAATGCGGAAAGAAAATACTAAAAACTAGCCCTTGCTGAATACTTGCAATCTGAGGCACTTTAAATGTGTGTGTGTGTCTGTGTGTGTATGTGTATGTGTGTGGGGGTGTATGTGTGTGTATGTGTGTATATGTGTATAAATGTGTGTATATGTGTACATTTATGTATATATGTGTATGTGTGTATACATCTGTATATATATATGTGTGTGTGCATATATGTGTGTATAAATGTGTATGTATGTGTGTATGTGTATACATATGTGTATGTATAAGTGTGTATATATGTGTGTATAAATCTTTATATGTGTGTACGAATATGTGTATATGTGTGTGCATACGTGTATATACATGTGTATCTGTGTACATGTATGTATGCGTACATATGTATGTGTATATGTGTGTGAGTGCATATATACATATGTGTGTACATGTGTGTATGTATGCGTGTATGTGTGTATGCCTGTGTGTGTGTGTGTGTGTGTATCCTGCCATGATAGTGCATGCTGGTTGGTGCTGCTGCCCAGGTAGCACACGGCAGGATGGCGGGTCTGGCGTTAATCCCCAGCCTACCCTAAGAGCTGGGCACGGTGCATGTGCCTGTGGTCCCAACTACACAGAAAGCCAAGGAAGGCAACATAGAGACACGCTGCCCAAACAAATGTACTCTCTCACTGAATTCCTACTTTACGGAGGGACAGACGAGGAAAAGGAAGAGGAAGTGTTTTACCAATGCAACCCGCTTCGCTCGGCAGGCAAGTATCTGGGAGTACTGAGACACGGACCAGCAGAAGGAAGTCCCGGCGCCCTGCCAGGGAAGATGGATGGAGGCCTGAAGGCAGGACGCGAGGCCGCCGGGCCTGACACACCCACAGGGAGCTGCAAAGGCCGGTCCGCCAGAGCCCAGGGCCAGCTCTGGGGGAGTTGGGATTTTGTGTTGCTGGCTTTATTTGTGTCACTTTGAGCTGATGTTTACCTTTTTGCCATGAGTGTTCTCATCTGTAAGATGGGAACAGCACACCTTCTCTGGGGTGAAGTGAGAATTAAGTGTGATGGGGTGTGAAAAGCCCTTAGTGATCTGCACGCGATACTATGTTAGCTCTTAGAACGATTCAGTACAACCATCTGTCCAGTGAACTAAAGTAGGCATCGTCAAAGGACGATGATGAGACAGTAGTGAGGCTAGCTGAGCACTGAGACACTGTTTTCAATTAAGAGAAATTCAGCTAAGGGTACATCATCATGGATCAAATGATTGAGCAGATGGGAAAACCTAATCATCATTGGTTTTGGTAACCAGCCCAAATACAATGTGTTTAAAATGTTGGAACTGAGAACAAACCAAGCTTGGGCGTAAAGATCATTTTCTGATGGCCCAGTGCACAACACTGTCGCACAGTCAGAAAGCAGTGTCGGCTTTCTAGCGAGGAACGGTGCTAACTGGAGCAGGTTCCTGACGGCTCCGTCAAAAGGAGGCAGATGCGCCCTCTCCTCCTTCTTTCTCGAAGTGCCTCATTCCTTTCTTCCGAAGGACTTGCACATTGTAAAACATACTCTGATTTGTATATAACTGTTCAAGGCCACCCCCCCCCACACACACACACACATTATAGCCTCCGGAGGACTAGAATCACATTTGTTTTTTTGGTAAATGGATATTCACTGCCAGCCTCAGTGCCAAAGACAGATCAGGTCTGCAATAAAACGTAGTGGAATGAAAGAACGAATGATTCCCGTGTTCCCAGGTTCTCATGGCACCTGCATCTCAAGCACGACACAGACCAGAACCCATCGGTATTTCTGCAGGGCAGCGTCAGGGGAGCGGAGTGCAGCGTGCTTTCCTCCCGGAGCTATTGGGTGGAAGGAGAGAAGCCAGACTTGAGGCATCCACACCTGTCACCCAGCCAAGGAAGCTCAGGTTGGTGTCAACGCGCAGAGGCTTCTCCAAGATTGCTCTAAGTTTCAGTGCTGCTCTTGGCCTTACTATTGTCTGGGGGACCTTGAAGACTGTCCTCCCTGAAGGCCACGGTCTCTCCTGAGGTTGCTACCCCGGTGGATAATGAGGGTAGATGCAGATAGTCAAAGTTCCCCTTCTCGTTACCAGACAGATGAATAGCGAGGGTCCTGGATGGAGCTCAGGAGGGGCGAACAATGCCCCAACCTGGCCTTGACCTCATGAACAGCCTCTAACACCTGACAGCTGTCCATTCACCTGACACCTGCCCTTCTGGGTCCCTCAGAGCTCATGTGCTCCCTCTAAAATCCCTCCCTTCCAGGTTCCTGCCCAGGCTGTATCTTACATCCCTCCCCTTTGGGATCGTCTCATCTCCAACACTGAAATTTCTCGGAGAGTCGGAAGTCTCTGACCACACATGACCCACATTATTATCAGCAGCAAGAACACGAGGTCCCTGCTCAAGAGAAGGGCTGACGTTGTGCCTTCTGAAACACAGCTATGTTGTCGGCGTCCTCGGAAATAAGATCACAGTGAATGTGTTGCATTCTCCTGGGGAAAATCAGTGGTCCCATCTTCATCCCAGTATGCCATTGGCTCTTTAGAACACAGCAAAGCCAAGACTGCCAATTCGAACGCACATGCCATGCTGCTGCCTCTGAGAAGGGGGCTCTGCACCAAACTGCCATCCAAACCACTAAAAGACTGACATCCTCAGGGGTCAAGGTAAATTAAACAGGTTACTTCTTGTGAGCAGGCTCATCTCAGAATACTTGGGGGGAAAGAAAGAAAAAGCAAAAGAGAACAATGAACACCCAGACTCTGATTTGCTGAACCTTGCCGTTCACCAGCTGTGAGTCAGGGAAGCTTGTGTAGACATTGCTTCACTCTGCGGTTTGCCTGGTTTTATGCGTCAGTATGTCCCAAATACTCGTATATGGCTTTCAGCTCCCTGCATCCCAGCAGTCACCCAGTCACCCTCACAGACCTCCTTGCACTCGCCTTTTTTTTGATGGGGGGAGAGATTTTTGCCATAGGGCTCATGTGATCGCCAGAAAGACAGACAGAGACAGACAGACAGACAGACAGAAAGTGAGAACTCCCCCCCAGGGAGAGTGGCCATGCTACAATCCCTTCTCCTCCTTTCTCCTCTTGGAATCTTGGGCACATATGCACACACACCTGGTGTGAGTTTAAGCCACTGGGTCTGGGACTCGAACTGTGACCAACTACATGAGAGTCCAGCTACATATCCATTACGCTAACTGCTGGTCCCCCTCGCACCCTTCTTAGGGACCAGAGCTGAAGGGATGTTTTCTGGGGTGTAGGCTTGCCTCATCCTGTTTTTCTCCTTTCATCACTGGTCCTGCCCTAAAGTTCAGCATGCCTGTGGGTAAGCTCATCTGAGTTATGGTCGTTCATTTTAAATGCTAGGAATAGATCATTTACAAAATGGGACAACATGAAGCCTTTGTAACTTCTTCAGTTCTGGCTCTTATTAAAAACAAATTTAACTTTTTTATATATATATATATATATATAGATAGATAGATAGATAGATAGATAGATAGATAGTGTTAAAGCATTTGCCTTCATTAACATTCGTTTGCTCTGATATGTCTAATATTTTTACTTTTAATTTCACTCACAATACAGTTTTCCTTCCCAGAAGCATATATATTAATGATTAACAAATTATAATAAGAAATTTTCCAGTTCAGCAAATACAACTGTAGAAGCAAAGGAAAGCCACCAGGAACGTCGAGTTTAGACATCAGTGCCAGAGGGCTCTCCCTCGCCGTCTGTCACTCTACATTCATTTAATAAGAGTTTCTTGATAAGAACCCAAGTGAAGACGGCTACAGAAATGACGTTCTTCATTTCTCATACATGACAGTCACCTAACAACAAATCGCAGAAACAAAGGTTCCATTTTTAATGTTGCCTCAAAGAAAATTTAGCCAACCGAGGCCGGCGACGTAGTCCCTTCTGCCATGCAATGACTGGGAAAACAGGATGAAAATCAGGCTGCTCAAATGAGAACATCAAAGATTAACTTTAGATCCTGACATTCTTATCTGAACAATCTCTAGCTAAATTCCCCCTCTTTCTGTCAAGGAACACACACTCTCGAGGCATCTCTGTTAGCAGGCTCTCCACCCACCATCCAGATTCTCTTCTTCTGGGATATGTTTAGGTGTTGGAGAGAATCACGTTTTTTGTTTTTTTTTTTCCCCAGAAACCATCCCCAGCTAGATTTAGTTATTTTAAATCTTTTCCCAACAGCAGGCTGCAGCAGACTTTCGGTGTGCATTAATTCTGCACTGACCAGTGCCCCCCTG
Source organism: Tupaia belangeri chinensis (assembly GCF_000334495.1). Classification (NCBI taxonomy): domain Eukaryota; kingdom Metazoa; phylum Chordata; class Mammalia; order Scandentia; family Tupaiidae; genus Tupaia; species Tupaia belangeri. The sequence goes on from NW_006160218.1 coordinate 3,445,194, forward strand.
TTCACCTTGCCCACCCTAGGGCTGAAGTAGGGCCCAGGAAGATGAACATCACAGTGCCCAGTGGCACAAAGCAAACTCCTCCCTCACTCCCCTAGGTGTGACGTCATTGAGTTTCTAGTTTCTAGCCTGTGGGGTAGGAAGGCAAGCAGTCGCAAGTAGCATCTGGAGGTCTTGGGGTGGTTTGAAGCATTCAGATCACCAGGCTTCTCGGTGACACTGTAACAGGGCCTGTGGGTGGTGGTATTTGGGGATCCTTCTTGCCAACAGCCTAAAGAGGCATGAGGCATTGCACAGTAAGTAACAGCCTCACCCAGAGAGCAGGTGCCAATGCATTCGGCTCCTCCTGTCCTGCTAGCACTTGGCATAAATCAAGTCCTCAATACAGATTTGCTGAAAAAAAAAAAAAAAGGCTTTTCAACCATCTAAATAGCTTATCCCTTCAATCTCTTTACTCTTTGTATGAAAACATAGTTGAAAAGTCTTATTCTTTTGCAAGGTCTTAAAAAGCATCAAATTCAATTACTTCCTTTTATAGACAAGGTACCCAAAATTGTAAACACTTTGAGCACCTTGAAACGAGACTGCCCAGTTAGTTCCACATGTGGAGCCCATTCTATGGAGCCCATGAGAGCTCCACTCTCATTGCCATGCAGTGGGTTTCACTGGGTTAAAATAAAGATATCAGCAGAGCCACATTCCTTTCTGAAAGCTCTAGGGGGGAGTCATTTTCTTTCTTTTTCCATTTATTTTTAAAGTGGTAGTGAGTGATAGTACATGTCTGGTGGGGAGATGAGAAAGCACCCTCAATACGGTCTCATCATGACACAGTCTCCTTTCCCCAGCTTCCTCCTTAAGACCCCAATCTATTTTCAGGATCTGAACCCATAGTCAGCCCTGTTGCTTCCAGCACTGCAGTCCAGTGTGCTACAGATTGGGCCGCCTAGACTGAGCCCAGACTCCATTTTCTTCCTTGTTCCAGTTTCTAGAATCTTCTCACAGTTTTTGGCTTGTGTCTCAATCTATCTCCAAAGTCAGAGGTGGCCATTTGAGTCTGTCTCACATGGTATTGGCTTGGCACTGACTCTTCTCCTCCTCTGTAACCTACGCAATTATGCCAGGCCCACAGAGAATCCAGCCTGACCTCCCTATTTTAATGTCAACTGATTGACTACCTTAATTTCATCTGCAATTTTAATACTCCTTTGCTATACCAGGTAATGTATTTACAAGTTGTAGGGATTAAGACATGGATGTCTTTGTGGGGACCATTATTCTGCCGACCACAAGTTCCAAGCTCCTGACCTTCCATACATTCCCTGTGAGGACAGAAATCTGACTGCTTTTTCCTGTCTGCAAAATCCTTTCCATAGGGCCTAGGGTGAGTCATGCCCACAAACATTAACAGACCATTTTGGCACCTTTGATAACGAGACTCTTCCTGCATCCTGTCCCGGGAAAACCATGTTTGTCTCTTCACCGGGCCTGGTCACATACATTCTGCTTAGAAATAAACCACATTAATTATCATTCTGCAGAGTTGATTATTTCCATTGACACCTGAGAGTGACAGTCTTAAATGTACCTTATTTATATTTTAGTGCTAATGTGTCCTGATACAAAAGTTTATTATTTTGTATTAAAATGACTGATATATATATACTTCTTCATGAGAGTATATATAGGATTGGTTTCAGAATAAAAAAATAAAGCTCTTAAGTGAGTCAGGCACTCTGGTTCATATTCTGCACAACTTGCTTGTTCCACAGTGCTATAAGATGGAAATTCTGTCCAGCAGACAGGAGGAAATATTAAGTGTACAGTAGTCAAGTAAATTAATTACCTAAAGTCATGCATATCTTACAAGTAAGAGCTAAGATTTGAACTAATTTCTGTCCAGTTCCCATAATGGTCAGTTTAGTGCAAAGCTTCAATTTGAGGTCTTCTGAGACTCACACTGAGGGCCTAACATAACATGGATTTTTTATTCAATACTTATTGAATAGTGTTTGTTAAATAATCTCTTCCCCCATTGCTACCTCATTAGTGGTTTTTTTTTTTGCATTATTTTATTTCTTTCATGAGTGATCAGAGAGAGAGAGAGAAAGAGAGAGAGACAAAACTCCCAAAAGGGTCTTAACACTGCGACCTACCCCAGTGTTCTGGCAGCCCTGGATCATGGGCATGCATGCGTCCACTGTAATAAGGGAGGTCTCCAGACTTGAACAGGAAATTTCCCAGGTAGGATTGCCACTGCACCTCCATCTGGCCCCTAATTCTCTACCTTGGTGAGAAAATTAATGTCTTCACTTCATTCCATTTTTTTATTACTCCTCATCTCAAAGACAGAATTTTTTTTGTGTGCAAAATTAAATATTTCAAAAAAAAAAAAAGGGACCAGCAGTTGGTGTAATGGCTATGTCACTGAACTCCCATGTAGCCAACCGTGGTTTGAGTCCTGGACCCAGTATCTTAAAACTCATGCCTAGCATGTGTGCACGCGTGCCCAAGATCCCGAGAGGAGAATGGAGGAGAAGGGGTTGCAGCGTGGCCATCCCCCCTCGGGGGTGATTTCTCACTTTCTATCTTTCTGTCTCTTTCTGACTGGCAAACACACATGCCCTATAGCAAAAACCTCTCCAAAAAAAAAAAATTAAATGTCTCTTCTCAATTGCCAGGATGTCTATAAATGGTTTTAATTTTTAACTGACACAGATTATCATTATCCAAAGACAATGAAAGTCGCTTAATAATTAAACTATATCTTTCTCAAAATGTCAGTAATTCCAAGCTTATCACTGACCTCACTGAAGAAAAAGATTGAAATTAGTAGCTCCTGATTGCAAGGTTTCAGCAGGTCTGGAGTGGTCTTGAGCATCTCAGTGTGTGAAAATCTTCCCTTCCAAGCCTGCTCATCAGCTAGGTTTGGGGAGACAAAGATTCAAGGACATTGAGTTACATTTGTGAGTCTACATTGCTTATTGTGTAGTTTCTCATAAAAGTGTCTCTGCACATTGTAGAAATTCAACAATGCTTGATAATAGATGAGGCAAGCACTATAACTTAACTGATAGTGTCCAATATTGTAGGTAAAATGTATAAGCAGGACTTTATCTGTTGTGAAGAAAATGTTTGCAGTCTGGCATGAGAATTTATCTGGTTTATTCTAAGGTGTGTCTTTGCAGTAATGGAATGCCCCCATTATACCTTGACACTTTTTCTTTCATAACAATAGTGTAGAAAATCAAATAAATCAATGTTCCTTTGGCTACTAACACATGTAATTTCTTTCTTGGGTTCTCATAGAACTGTCACTTTTTCTAGAGGTATCTGGACAGAAAAAACAAATCTATTTATGGGCACATAGTCTGACCCATATGTCTCCTTGGATAAGTTCATTAAGAGGTAGAAAATTTCCTCTCTCTCTCTCTCTCTCTCTCTCTCTCTCTGGTGTGGTAAGATCTATGACCTACAGTGAATGTTCTATAGCAAGCATCTATGACACACAGCACATTCATCTAGAAACTGCATTGCACAGACATTAATCCAGAGAGCATTGTTTACCTTTGCTTTGTGCTTAGATCTAGAAAAACTCATGCGTCTACAACCACTAAAGCAGAGACAAGCAGGCATGGTAAAGCGCACGCTCCCGGAAGTTACAGATGTCTCTTCTGCTCATATCTCATTGGGTAAAGTGAGTCAGATGGCCACAGAGGTAGCTTGGACACCTACAGAAGGAAGGGTTCCAGCAAAATCTCAGAGCCAGAGTGGAAGCAAGGTGTGCAGGTTAGCAGAGTTGGCTTAGCAGGGGTTCAAGCATTGAGTAGCAGGGATAAGGATGACAACGACAAGAGATGACCCTAAAGACAGTAACCTGGGGACAGATAAAACTCTTGTAAAATCTATCAAGGAGAGTTTTGTCTTGAAGGCAGTGCAAAAGCAGCTCCGAGTGTAAATAGGAAAGTGATATGATCTGATTTGTATTTTCAATTGATAACTCTGGCCACAGCACAGAGACTTTCTTTCTGTGCCTCTTGAATTGTCAGGAGAATATCTGAGTGGAGACATCCAGGGGACAGTTGTAAGGACTGGAAGGATTTTAGATGTTCTAAATCTGTCACCAAATGTGACCTCGAGACCTGAGTAGCTCGACTGTTGGAATGTTAAAGAATTGCAATCTGAAGATCTTCTGCTGGGGCAGCTAATCTGTGGTTTTCTGATTTGCAAAATTTGTTAACTAACTGGTTCCTGATCGCATCAAGTTTGTGACTTCTGATGATAGGGTTTTTTTTGTTTTTTTTTTTGAGAGATTTTCACTATAGGGCGTGTGCGCTTGCCAGACAGAGAGAGACATAGAGACAGAAAGAGAGAAATCACCCCCCAGGGGGGATGGTCATGCCGCAATCCCTTCTCCTCCATTCTCCTCTCAGGATCTTGGGCACGCACGCACATGTGCCCGGCGTGAGTTTTAAGCCACCAGGTCCGGGACGTGAACCACGGTCGACTACGTGGGAGTCCAGCGACATAGCCATTACACTAACTGCTGGTTCCCCTGATGATAGGGTTTTGAAATAGAATACATGGTGTCCAGTTACCTTTGAGTCATTTTTTAGTATGTCTTGTGCTTTATGTGCTAAATCAGCCAACGCCAGGCATAGTTGCTAATTTAGGCCCTAGGAATGGCTACCTTTCATGAGGGTAGTGCACAGAATAAGAAGCAAAGTGGAATCTAGATGTTTCCTGGCACAGAAGAGAGTCATTATTTATTTGAGGGGCAGGCAGGTGACATGTGGTTAATGTGCTGAACTCCCACCTTGCCAACCATAGTTTGAGACCCGGACCTGGCAGATGACTTTTTCACTTTCTCTTTATCTCTGTCTGTCTGTCTCTTTCTGGTGAGTACACATGCCCTAGATCAAATTAAAGAATAATAGCAATAAATACATGATATTTAATAAATAATTTTTAAAAGTTCTTTGGTAGTCGTCAACAATGTCATATGCTACAAGGACATCAAGACAGTAAGAACTAAATCATGTCTCCAGATTTGTGGTGAAGACATATTTAGTGTCCTTGGAAGAACCATTGATGGATTAGCAGGGGCAAAATCAGTTGCTTTCCACTGAGGAGAAGAGAAAGTAGAAACAGACACACGTGTATAACTCTCGAGAAAACTTTGGCTGTGTTGGCTGTGAAGGAAGGAGCTGAAAAGAGACGTGGAGGCCCAAGAATTTTGTCTTTCTAGTATGGGAGAGGCTTGACCACTTCAAATGTTAATAAGAAACCAATGTATAGAACAATGGGTTAAATATGTATCCGAGAGGACCCAGTAGATGATATAATGGTTATACCACTGGACTCCCACGTAGTTAACCACGGTTCAAGTCTCAGACCTGGCAGCTTAAAACTCATGCCAGGCGCGTGTGCATGCATGCCCAAAATTCCAAGAAAAGAGGAGAAGAGAAGAGAAGGGAGGAGAAGGGATTACGGCATGGCCATCCCCTCCTGGGGGCGGGGGGGCGCTGATTTCTTGCTTTCTGTCTCTCCGTTTCTTTCTGTCTCTCCAGCGAGTGAGCCCACTCTTTAACAAAACTATCTTTTAAAAAAAGATATTAGAGAGAAGGAACAATCAAGGTGGGTTTTGTTCTTAAAGAGACCAACCAATTAGAACCAGCAGTTAGCGTAATGGCTATGTCGCTGGTCTCCCACGTAGTCGACCACGGTTCGCGTCCTGGATCTGGTGGCTTAAACTCACACCAGGCGCATGTGCGTGCGTGCCCAAGATCCCGAGAGGAGAATAGAGGAGAAGGGATTGTGGCGTGGCCACCCCCCCCGGGGGGTGATTTCTCACTTTCTGTCTCTCTGTCTCTCTCTGTCTGTCTGGCGAGCGCATGCGCCCTATAGTGAAAACCTCTCCAAAAAAAGAAAGAGACCAATCAATAAATAAATACATAATACACACAGACACACACACACACACACATGCACGCACGCACATACAGCACAGCTAAGGAGATTTGTCTTAGGAAAAGGAGATCATTGTAGCAGGAAGTATGAAAAGCCTTTCCCTAGGGCCTCGCTTCGGTGTGCAGGGAATCTGAGTGCATGCGCTGTGTCCCCCGGCAACCTCTAGAATATTAGTAACCAAGTGTGCTATGACTTGACAGTGCAGAGCTTAGCCCCCAGGGTGGTGAGAAGGGCATGCAGTTGGGGTAGCTCTGAGCCTTGAGCCTCTTTCCTGGGTTCATCTCCTTACATTTTGTAGAGATGATGCATTTGTGTTCAGTCAGTTTTTAAAATGTTTTCTCTTTCTAGATCTTTTTTCTAGAAGATTTCATATTGAATTCTAGGGGCCAGGAGGTGGTGCAGCAATAACTCACCTGGACCTGCATGGAAAAGATTCTCTGTTCTAGTCCTAAGGTCTCCAGGAACTTGCTGGGTTCACACACGCATGCCCATGAGCTTGCTGAGTACACATGCATGTGCCCAGGAGCTCGCTGGGTTCACACATGCATGCCCATGAGCTTGCTGGGTACACATGCACCTGCCCAGGAGCTCGCTGGGTTCACACACGCATGCCCATGAGCTTGCTGGGTACACATGCATGCGCCCAGGAGCTCGCTGGGTACATAAGCGCGTGCTCATGACCTAGCCTGAGACTGGGGCAGACCAGAGTGTGAGGATTTGGGGGGTGGTATCTGTTTCTCTGTCTCTCTCTGTCATACAAGAACTGAAAAAACTTTTAAAAAATTAGTTTTTAGGGACCAGCAGTTGGCGTAATGGCTATGTTGCTGGACTCCCATGTAGTTGACCACAGCTCACGTCCCGGACCCAGTGACTTAAACTCATGCCTGGAGCCTGTGCACATGTGCCCGAGATCCCGAGAGGAGAATGGAGGAGAAGGGATTGCGGCATGGTCATCCCCCCGGGGGGTGATTTCTCGGTTTCTATCTCTCTGTCTCTCTCTGTCTTCCTGGCGAGCGCACGCACCCTATAGCAAAAACCTCTTCAAAAATTATATATATATATGTTAGTTTTTGTTCATTTGAAGATACTTTACTGCTAAATGAAACAATGTGAATTTCACATATTTCATATTTTTGGATGACATTACATTCATTTACTCATCTTTCAGCATTTAGCTTTTTCACGTCTTCACATGCCAGTTGCTCATACTGCTGAGAGAACACCTGCTCTCGGAAAGGTTAGACACAGTCAGTTGTTCAAATGTAATCTACACTTCAGAAAACCTACATCAATTGTGACTGAACACTGCAGTGCAGGGCCAGGTGTCGGCACGGTGGAGACACAGCTGGGCCCACTGGGAGAGGTCCTAGGCTCATGTCCCAGTACCTTCATTCTTCTTCCAGAAAGATTTTTGCTATAGGGTGTGTGTGCTTGCCAGAGAGACAGAGAGAGATGAGAGACAGAAAGGGGGAAATCCCCCCAGTGGGGTATGGCCCTGCCTCAATCCCTTCTCCTCCATTCTCCCCTTGGAATTTTGGGCACACATGCACATGCCCCTGGTGTGAGTTTGAAGCCACCAGATCTGGGACTTGAACTGCTTTCAGCCATGTGGGAGTCCAGTAGCCATTACACCATCTGCTGGGCCTTTGTGAATATGCCTCTGCTCTGTGATCTGGGCCAGCTGAGTCTGGGGGTGAATTGTGGCATGAAGATTCTGTAGGAGGTTGCAGGCTGGCTTTCTATTTCTGACTCACAGAATAAATAAATAAACTTTTTTTAAAAAAGTAACCTTTAAAAATATCTAGTACACAAGCCAAAATACAAAACTAAATGAATTAACTAATGGCTAGTCCCCTCATAAATGGAGTCACCTTCGTTAGCTTTAAATAGCAAGCACTCCTGGGCTGAAGACCCTCAGCACGTTCACAGCTCTTTAGGAAAACTCCTTTACTTGGAGTGAGGTGCATCTACCTGCCAAGTCACCTTCGTACATTTTCATGCATTCCCTATAATCTGACTCTTCCGTTGCCTTTCCTCTGAGGGCATGGGTGAATGTAGGGGAGATCGTGTGGGTGCCTAATGAGACAGCATGTCAAAGTTGGCGCATTCTCTTTCCTGTTGAGCTTTCCCCTCCTTCTCGCTGTTTACTCTAGCAAAACCAGCCTCGATGGATGTTTTATTTGGTCCTCACACTGTGCCTACGGAGTAAAGCTGACCGTGAAGACCATAAGCAAGATCTTGGGCCCCATGCGTGTAGGACATCTGTCTCCCTTGCTCAACCTTTTGTCTTATTTATATTTACAGATACAGAGAGTTTGTGTTCCAGGTGCCATTTTGAAACATTTCCACAAACTTTTCTTTCCACAAACTTTTTGAAATCCCCACATCTGTGAGTATACTCATATGTGCTATGTGTGTGTTTATATGTGTGTGTATATATGTAGTATATCTGTGTATACGTGTGTATATATGTGTGTGTATATATGGTGTGTGTGTGTGTGTGTGTGTGTGTGTATACACATATATATACAATCAAGGAGAAGTAATGGGCTACATTTCGTACTCTTTCATTAAACCACTCTCTCTACAATCAGCATCTTCTCTACCTGCCACTTTCTAATTTCAGAATCTATTCTTCTACTCAGTGATTCCTTTTCATTAATTTCCCACCCTGATCAGTGCACTGGGGGATGTCAGCGGACTTTACCAACCAGCGTAGGGTGAGGTCTCCTTATGAAGACGGAGATGGCTGGGCTGCGGTTCTGGGTGGGAGGTGTCCTGCTTAGACCAGTCATCATTTCTTCTCAGGGGAGCAATCGTCTATTTCCAAGTAACTAGTGCGAGAGAATATCCTGGGTTGAATTAATCTAAAAGCGGCTGACCTAACAAGGCGTCAGCCACAGACTCGCACCTTTCGATGATTTTGTCAACTCCTGAAGGCTGGGAACACCATCTGCATATTATTATCGTTTCTCGTGAATGAAAAGGCATTTTAATCTAGAGATCAAGCACCAGAAAGCCGCTGCGCAACAATTTGAATTGGAAGGTGCCAAGAGATGCAAAGAGAAGCACAAAGCCAGGAGGGTAAAGGTGGGCTAGTAATTGCCTTCTCTGCACAGAGCCCAATCAGGAGCAGTCCTTCTGTTTTAAGGATTTTTATAGAGGGGAGTATTTCCATGACAACTGGGTACTTAGTTATTCTAATTGCAGGAGAAACAAAGCATCTAAAAAGTCAGAAAATATGTTCCAGGCACACAGAATAAATCTCAGCGAAACCAGGCACATCGATGTTTCATTAAAAGCTAGAACATTCGCCACTAGACTTCTTATTTTAACTGCATGTAGAAATAAGTGATGATACTCCTGAGATGCTCCAGATCATTTCCAACGAGACGTTAGCTCTTAAAATTGACTTGAGGGTTCTGTCCTCCACGTTTCCAGAATCTTGGCATCTTGACCTTAATTTTAAAGATTAAATTGATTGGGGGAAGTTGGGCATCCTTAATTTGCATCTGGCAGAAATGCGACAAGATTGGAACCAGCAGTTGGTGTAATGGCTGGACTCCCATGTAGTCAACTGCGGTTTGAGTCCTGGACCCGGTGGCTTAAACTCACGCCTGTCCCGGCCCCGGTGTGTTAAACTCTCGCCTGGCGTGTGTGTGTGTGTGTGTGTGTGTGTGTGCCCAAGATCCCGAGAGGAGCATGGAGGAGAAGAGATTGCGGTGTGGCCATCCCCCCGGGGGGTGATTTCTTGCTTTCTGTCTCTCTGTCTCTCTGTCTTTCTCTGGCAAAAACACGCACCCTATAGTGAATATCTCTTTTTAAAAAAAGAGAGAAATCATTTAGTAAAGGAGATATGCTTAAATGATATGTGCTTGACATAATGCACGACCTTTATGCCGCATGGTAACTCGCAAGGCAATCAAAGTTAGAAAGCAATGAAATTCAGTATTCCTGACAGGCAGTAGATTAGGGGAACTTCCTACAACGTGCTTAGTCAAAAGACAAAAGATACAAAATGTGGATGCCCAGGAGTGAAAAAATAAATTCAAGGGAGGAAAGAATTCTAGTTTTACAAGAAATAATCTCCACTGAGTGAAGCAGTGGCACATTAAGAGCAGAAGCAAGTTCTGTATAATCAAAACATATTAGTGGCAACAATAAGACACCCTTAAACTAACATGACAGTGTTTATCATTCGAATAAATTTCTCTGTGATTGAATCTCACTAACCAAGTAAGGGTTCATAGCGATTTTTTGGCTGGTGTCTTCCTATTTAACCATATCTTACTACAGGGGAGAAGAGAGATATTCTGTTATCAAGAAATGAACAAAACTTTAGCTGAGCTTAAAGGATGGGGGATTGCTCTCCTTGAAGAAGGCGGCGGCAGTTGCTCAGAAGCAATGATGCCTGAGCCATCTGAAGGAATGAAGTCTGCTGGGTGGAGAGACGAGGGAGAGGCAGGAAGAGCAAGACCACTGAGGGAGTAAATGAGAGAGACTAGACGTTCATTGTGGCTGGTGCACGGTGGACAGGGAAGGGCGAAGACAGGGAGGAAGGCATGGGCCATGTGTCAGGTGCTCGGTTTGCTATTTGGAAAAACTGGAATTTCTTTCACAGGAAAGTAGAGGAAGTCAGATCATTTATGCTAACCCAGAATAGCACACTCGGGGATATTTTTTTTTCTGAGAAGTAACAGACTTTGGCCACACAAACAGTGCCCTCTGCCTCAATTATAAGGGCATTAATTCCATCTAGGAGGATTTTTCCAAAAGTTCCACCCCTTAAAATATTTCAGTGGGGAACGAGGTATCAACATACAAAATGGAGGGAAAGGTACACACATGCAGACCACAGCGCTGGCTTCATACCAAAACCCCAAAGAACTTCAGTGCAAGGTGTTTCTGCCCATAAGGATATTCTAGCTGTGAAACTCACCAACACAGCATTCCAAGTAGACCCCGGGGCATTTGCAAAGTCCAAGGACAAAGGAAAACTATAGAACAAATAGTTCATTTATTTGGGGTGCTTATACAATACTTCTCCAAGGAAAAGGGGAATAAAAACATCACCAGGCCATCAGCTGAGTGTGGTTGCCAAGTTGGGTTTTCAATTTATTGCCTTGATTAAATAAATAAGCAGTACAATAATCTAAATGCTAATGTTGAAATTTCCAAAGCAATTCCTTTTTATTGTTTCCTAAGGAATTTGTTCTACTTTGGAAGCATTTAGCTGTTCTGTAGGCTACACTGAGAGGCAGAATATGCTAGACGTTATTTTCTCAAATATTGTGTGGGTATCCTTTGTTGCATAGAATAGCATTGGCCCTTCATGTTTCAGTGGCTTAAGTGTTCCACTAATTCATCATCATAAGTGTATGTATGTGTGTGTGTGTAAAGGTTTTAAATTATTTACATAAAAATTGATATTAAAGAATGATATAATTCTTTATATATGATATATCATATTATAAATATATCATATTACATATATGTGTGTGAGTGTGTGTATCATATATATATTTTTAAGAGAGATTTTTGCTATAGGACACATGTGCAAACCAGAGAGATAGAGACAGAAAGTGAGAAATCACCCCCCCCCCAAGGGGGATTGCCATGCCACAATCCCTTCTCCTCCATTTGCCTCTCGGGATCTTAGGCACACATCCTCATGTGCCTGTCATGAGTTTTAAGCTGCTGGGTCTGGAACTCAAAATGTGGTCAACTGTGGAAGTTCAGTAATGTAACCATTACACCAACTGCTGGCCCCTAAATATTTTAAAAGTACAAAACAGAAAGTCCTATTCCATATTATGACACCTCAAATGTAATGAGTAGGACAAAGTAGGTGTCATATTTTGACCTAGTAATATTGTAGCTGGTATTAAGATTATGCCAAGAATAGGCCAGCCCCTTAGCCTAGTGGTTAAGGGAGCTGAATTCCATGTCTGCCCACAGTTTGAGTCCTGGCCTTGGTGGCTTGAAAAACATACCAGGTACATGTGCAAGCAAGCTGAGTCCTAACAGGATGGAGAAATGGAGAAGAGACTGCAGTGTGGACACATCCCACTGGGAGGTGTCTCTCTCTCTCTTTCTCTCTCTGGCATGCATACATGCCCTCTGGTAATTAATAATTTGCCAAGAATTAACAGGACTAGACAAAATAAAAAATTAAAAAAAGAAAAATTGTGTATAATATGAAACAAAGTACTATATATTGGATCGTTGGAAAGTCATGACATATTTTTCTATATAAAAATGGTTCCTGACTTTTCCAATGACCCTAAAGAATGTACTAATACACGTATTTAGTATTCACAAAATACACCTTGATGACCCACTAAAATATTCTTTGTTATACATGCAAAGGATTTGTGAAAACTGTCTTTCTGGGGGATGAACAAATGTGGGGAGTAAAGCAGAGCCTCTCTGTTCCTCTGTGGTTTTGAGGTGCCTTTCATATGCCAGGATAGACGGAGATAAGGCCAGGATCTCCCTGGCTCTGGAGTCTACGGGGCTATCCCAGGATCACAGAATCCTAATGCTTGGAGGAATATCTGCTAATGTCTCGTAAGTCACTTGTCTAGTCCAGAATGCAGTTTGGCAGATTCTGACTGAATTATGACAAGAATCCTCATTAAGTGGACTGTAAAGATGAAATTTAGGACCTGCCCATGACCTGGTAGTCAAGACAAGTAGATCTCACTTGGTCAAATGCACAATTTGAGTCCCAGATCCTGCAGCGTGAGAAACACAGCAGGCACATGTGTGAACGGGTTCAGAACCCTGAAAGGAGGAGAAGTGAAGGGGAAGGGAATTGTGACCTGACCTCGCCCCCAGGGGGCACCTTTTCCTTTCCCTCTGTTTCTGTGAGCGTACTCACCCTCTGGTAAAATTATTTTTTAAATGGAATTTGTAATACGAGACCAAGTTTATGAATGTGTTTGTCCCAGTAAATGAGTAAATCATCTAATCAATGTTAATGTCTACTTTTCTGAATGATGCATAAATTAACATTTTAATTATTTGGGAAACTGACTTATGTATAAATATCCATATCATATTGCAATTTGGATTCATCATAAGTACCTGCCATCCTCCCCATGGAGGGTGTCAGAAAATCGCCATGTGTCTCCAGGTGGTGGAGGTGACAGCCAGCTTTGGCAGGAGTCAGACTCCCGTGGGTTCTAGCCCTTCCTCTTGTAGTTTCTGAATGGCTCAGAACTGGTGATGAGACCTGGGATCAATTCGGGCTCTGATTTCCAGAGAGAAGGGCTGGAGAGGCATTTGAGATGTTTAGCTTGAGGAAAACCAAGGGCATGTTACAATCTTTAGCTCATTAAACACCATCATATGGGAGGACTCTATTTTTCAAGAATCAGGGGTCAGAAAAATGAGCAGGAGTGCAATTAAAGAGGGACCATTTTGACTCAGCGGAGGTAAGAGTTCTGGCAATTAAAATAATGGGAGGATGTTCCTGGGGCTGGCATACCTTCTGATCACTAAAAGTTTAGACCAAAGGGTCCCCATCAGGCTCAAATCTCTATGGTTCTGGCCATGTCCATATTAGAAGCCCTTCAGGAGATAAAGGGACACAGCACCCAAGTCTGTGTGCTTAGTGATCATGCGTGGCTGACGGGAGGAGGAGGAACAAGAGCACGTGTGCGAAGGCAAGCCCTGAGTGCCGAGGCCACATGCCCGGTGCCGTCAGCCAGTACTAATATCCAGGCTACCTTTTCTGACTTTGAGATTACCAATCAAATAAATTGCCTTTTGATCACTATAATTTATCTACCTGTATGTGTTCATTCATGTTTTTTTTTTATTTTTATAGAGATTTTTGCTATAAGGTGTGTGTGTGTTCGCCAGAAAGACAGGGAGAGAGAGACAGAAAGCGAGAAATCACCCCCCAGGGGGGTTGGCCATGCTGCAATCCCTTCTCCTCCATTCTCCTGTCGGGATCTTGGGCACGCATGCACACGTGCGCGGCATGAGTTTAAGCCACCACGTCCAGGACTCGAACCACAGTCGACTAAATGGGAGTCCAGTGACATAGCCATTATGCCAACTGCTAGTCCCATGGGTTTTATGCTAATATTCTGTCCACCAATTATTTTTACCATATACTGTTTCTCAGTTAACTACCATATCATTCTCCAGATGGGATGTTGTTCTATTTCTGGATCATGAACAGTGGTTCCTGTTTTATATGTAAACATAATTACACTTCTGACAACTCTGTGAGTCACACGAGGTCACCTTATGTAAAAGTGTGTTTGTAAACCACTGTCTAGTTTTTGTTTGCCTGTGACGTTAATGCTATTAATTGTGAATAGATTATTTGGATGACGATTCCTGGCTACACCTAGAAATAATTCTAAATTAAAATAAGGCTTAGATCAAATTTCTTGTCTGTGCCAGAGAAATTACGTTCCCCATGTGGGGTGAATAGGGTGGCAATGATCGAAAAGTCCTTCCCCTCTTTCTCCATATGTGGATTGTGGTGCATTCACTGGGGAGACCATATACTTACACAGTAACAAGAGACCGGATGCAGGGTGTCAAAGCTGGTGCTTCAACTCAAGCGCCATCTCCTCCACTCCTTTCACTCAAACAGAAGCGTACTGTGTACGTCTCCCTCATCCTGTTTCTTTTTGCACTTGAGGTTACATCCTCAGCATCTCCGCAAATGAAAGGGAACTCTACTTTCTTATCTTCGGATTTCCTTATGAGTGGATATACCCGTGTACAAGTTCGCTAAAGCTGCCATGAATACAGACTGGAGTGGGCGGCTTCAACACCAAGATGTATTATCATGCCATTTTGGAGACTTGTGATCTTAAGTCAAGGTGATGGTCCAGCTAGTTTCTTCTGCAGGCTGAGGGACGGCGCTGCTGCAAGTCTTGGTCCTTGCTCTGCTATTCCATGGCTGTGGATGGCCATATTCTCCATGTGTCATCGTGTTGTGTTTCTGTTTCTGTGTACAGATGCCCTCCTTTTCATAAGGACACTAGTCATATCGGATTTGGGCCCACTGAATCATTTCATTTTACCTTGACTGCTTCCCTAAAGACTCAATTTCCAAATGTGATTGCATTCTAGGACGCTGGAGGTCAAGACCTCAATGTGTGATTTTTGGAAGACATAATTCAGTCTGTAATACTCCGTATATGCTACTTGACTTAAATGGTGTTGTTTTATATGGTGGGTGCTTTTGTTGTTTGGGGTTTGTATGTTTGTTTGTTTCTAATGTGGTCTTTTGTTTCTTGTCTTATCTTCTCCAACTACATATCCCACTGTGACCAGCCTAACTATTGGCCTAAGGTAAAATATGTTAGCCCCTACTGCTTAACAAAGCAGTAAGCACTCAATAAGTATGGTCCATTGATCATTCAGACACTCAGACACACACACACACACACACACACACACACAACCTTGTTCTCAATCAAGCTCGTCGCAATGATATATCTTTAAGTTAATCATTACGAGATGGGCTTTGGGACTCAGGCTTTCTCTCAGTTTAACTGGTTCATCAGTCATTTGCAGCTTGAAGTTTAGTATTTATCTCCACTGTCCTCAGGTTTCTGAGGCCCCAGGTTTGTGGCCTAGGTCAACTTGAGCATGCCAGGAAGTCCACAGGTGGCCCATGATCTTTGCTGACCGCAGGGTTTGGGGGAAAGATCATAGCATAAACCCCTATGAGTGTGTCATTCTCTCTGTCTCTGAAAATAAATAAACTTAGAAAAGCAGTAAGCAATAAATAGGCTCCGTTTATCAGTGTTCATGCCTTCAGTTTCTTATTCTGATCACTTCCTTAGATTGATGAGCTGGATTTTCTTCATTCTTAACTGGCGGTAATGGTTAAGTACACTACTGCATAATTACCTCAATTCTGACGGTGCCAACATCTAGACTGCCAAATTTTATTACTGAAAACTGTCCATGAGAAAAGGGAGGCCAAGAAAAATGATAGAGTAGATAACTATTCTCTAATACTGACTGTCCATTAACATGTGGATAAGACTGGTGGTAAAATACATTAGAAAAGTGGACCAGTGGGGGTGTACTGGTGAAGGCTCTGGACTCCCACATGGATGACCATGGTTCAAGTTCTGGATCCAGTGGCTTGAAACTCATGCCAGGTGCACATGCGCGTGTGCCCACAATCCTGAGAGGAGAATGGAGAAGGGACTATGGCATCCCCCCTCAACAGGTGGTTTCTCACTTTCTCTTTCTCTCTGTCTCTCTAGTGAGTACATGCACTCTATAGCAAAAATTTCTCTTAAAAAATAAAAATTGGAAAAGGAATGAAAGTATATGATGATTAAAATAAGATGCTTAAATAATTGGTTTTTTTTTTGAGTTATCATACAGTAAATATAAAAACTTAGAACATCCAAAGAATGAAACAAAGAACTTTAGAGTTTAAAAAAAAAGGATTTGCCAAGAAAGAGATCATCGAGGAAGAAACTCATGGCTTTATCTGTTGAGAGGAAAAAGCTCGGGTTTCAAGAACTGGAAAAGGAGTTTGATGGTGATTGTGCTGAGCAAGTACTGGAAACATACCCTTGGATACCGCAGAATGAGCCTTTGGTTGGCTAAATAATTTTCTCTACTCATTGACCAAAAATGGTGTTCAGTTTGGTTTAGTAACAGTTTGGTATACTGGGCTACTTAAAGTTTATAGTAATTTTTAAATTTTAACTGGTTATAGTCAGTGTGATAAAATACAATATTTCATTTTGATACCACTTCAGTAAGTATTCCTATAAGATGAAGATATTCATTGTTTCAGAGAAAACAAAAAGTCCAATTTTTATAAGTTCATAATACCTTATTAATGTACTGTTTATACCTCTAGGATAATGATAAGAATCCTGATGTGTTTAAAATAAGTTTTAAAATTTCTTTTAGCATGAAACATATGTTTGCAATTTTTCAAATTCCCAAATTATTTTGAGTAAAATGAGAGATCTGGATTTATATTCCAATATTCTCAGCTAGGACAGGTAATAGGAAATTCAATGAAAAACATTATTTTCCATGGTTTTGGCTCTTGAAGATATGCCACACGGTAACTCAAAAGGCAATCAAAGTTAGAAAGCAATGCAATTCAGTATTCCTGACAGGCAGTAGATTAGGGTAACTTCCTGCGACGTGCTTAGTCAAAAGACAGAGGATATAAAATATGGATCCCCAGGAGTGAAAAATAAATACAAGGGAGGAAAAAAGTTCCAGTTTTACAAGAAATAATCTCCACTGAGTGAAGCAGTGGCACATTAAGAGCAGAAGCAACTTCCGTATAATTAAAACATATTAGTGGCAACAGTAAGACACCCTTAAACTAACATAATAGTGTTTTTCATTCGAATAAATTTCTCTGTGATTGAATCTCACTAACCAAGCAAGGACTCATATCCAGTGTTTGGCTGGTGTCCTCATGTTCAACCATATCTTACTACAGGGGAGAAGAGAAATACGGATTTTCGAGGCATCCCCATGGACTGAAGAGCTGCCTTCGTCTTTGGTGCTGTCCGACATCTCCAGATCTCTGGAGAGGCACAGATGGAGCTCATGCTTCTTCAGCATTTGCTGGATTAAAGCAACACTTCAAAACACCTTCCAAAGAACAGTCTATGAGGAAAAACCATTACTGTGACTTTAACAAAATTAAGGATTTTGTGAGAGAGTCAAAGGACTACAGAAAAGGAGATGGTATGTGTGACGTCTCAGACTATGATTCTGGTATTTAGAATCTGCAGAGAACTCCTAAAATCACCTGAAAACAGTCAAAGAAAACCAAGAGTCAGTTTACAGAAAAAAGACCCCATCTGGCCACAGTGATGTAAAATGACATTTAAGACTGAAATTTAAAAAGTCAAATAAAGACACCCATGAACTATCACAATATACCTTTTATATTAACAAAATTAGAATGCTGGGGACCAGCAGTTAGCGTAATGGCTATGTCTCTGGACTCCCATGTAGTCGACCATGGTTCGAGTCCCGGACCTGGTGTCTTAAACTCACGCCAGGTGCGTGTGCATGTGTGCCCAAGATCCCGAGAGGAGAATGGAAGAGAAGGGATTGTGGCATGGCCATTCCCCCTGGGGGGTGATTTCTCGCTTTCTGTCTCTATGTCTCTCTCTGTCTGTCTGTCTGGCAAGCGTACGTGCCCTATGGCAAAAAAACCTCTCCAAAAAAAAAAAAAAATTAGAATGCCGGATGCTGCCTAGTGCTCACAGGTGTGTGGAGAGGCTTCTGGGCTGCTAATGAGACTGATGGCCAGTGTCCGCATTCTGGAATACGATCTGGTACTAGCTGGTCTCATCTCACAAACACACATCTGTCCATTGAACACTAATGGAGGAAGTTTTCATCATATGTTCATGGTTTAAACTGAAGGGGCAAGATGGAGCTGTGCCCTATAGCAAAAACCTCTCAAAAACAAAACAAACAAAAACAAACAAGCAAAAAGATGGAGGAGCAATACAACTCTCCAGTCCTCATCCACTCACAGAAGTGTCAGTGTGAACAACTATCTACATTCCAAAACACCTCACCTGCGGAAGAGCTGAGGCAGCCAGGCGAGAGGTCACAGTTTCTGGTTATAGCACAACAATAGATTACATGCTCAAGACAAAGGACGTAGAGTGGTTGGATGAATTAAAAACAAGACCCAACTATGTGCTGTGTACAAGAGACTTACTGCATCTGTAAGAACTCACAACACATCGACTGGCAGGGAGGGGATGGGAGACCACATCCCATGCAAATGGAAATGAAAAGAGCAGGAATTGCTGTACTTATGACAGGTAGAATAAATTGCAAGTCAAAAAGTGTAAAAAGAGACAGAGAAGGTTATTAT